>NC_051161.1:57622583-57644482 GCF_013339745.2 Dermacentor silvarum
AAAAATGGGCAATAGCGGCTGTGTCGTGGCGCGAGGAATTATAGGCAAAGGTGACAAACGGCAGAGTGAGGTCCCAGTCTGTGTGGTCTGAAGAGACATACTTCGCGAGCATGTCTGTGAGAGTGCGATTGAGACGCTCCGGGAGGCCATTTGTTTGCGGATGGTATGACGTGGATAGCTTGTGCCTCGTGGCACAGGACTGCAGGATGTCCGCGATAACTTTTGACACGAATGTCTGGCCACGGTCTGTAAGAAGTTGTCGCGGAGCGCCATGTAATAAAATCACGTCGCGTAAAAGAAAATCGGCAACATCTGTGGCGCAGCTTGTAGGGAGCGCTCGGGTTATGGCGTAGCGCGTGGCGTAATCTGTGGCCACAGCGATCCACCTGTTCCCAGAGGTAGAAAGAGGAAAGGGACCAAGTAAATCTAAACCAACCCGAAAGAATGGCTCCGCGGGAATGTCGATTGGTTGTAGGTACCCAGCAGGTAGCGTCGATGGTGTCTTGCGTCGCTGGCATTTATCACACGCAGCTACGTATCTTCGAACGGAGCGAGCAAGCCCAGGTCAAAAGAAGCGTCGGCGGATCCGGTCGTAGGTACGTGAAACAGCGAGGTGACCGGCAGTGGGGAGGTCGTGAAGTTCGTGGAGAACAGCCGAGCGAAGGTGTTTAGGAATCACAAGGAGTAATGCTGGGCCGTTGGGGTGAACGTTGTGGCGGTAGAGTACGCCATCTTGAAGTGTGAATAAGCGAAGGGAACTGTCGGCAAGTGGAGATTCCAGGCGGTCAATGATGACACGCAATGACGGGTCACGCCGCTGCTCGTGGGCGACATGGACCAGTGGAAAAACAGAGAGAACGCAGGCGTCGGTGTCAGGCTCAGACGTAGAGGTCGGGTCTTCGACTGGGTAGCGAGAGAGGCAATCTGCGTCCTGGTGTTGGCGTCCCGACTTGTACGTCACTGTGTACGGATATTCTTGTGGTCGGAGAGCCCAACGACCGAGCCGGCCAGTAGGATCCTTGAGCGACGAAAGCCAACACAGCGCATGATGGTCTGTGATTACTGAGAAGGGCTTGCCATATAAATATGGGCGGAACTTTGAAACAGCCCAGACGAGAGCAAGACATTCGCGCTCGGTAATCGAATAGTTGCGCTCTGCAGTTGTCAGGAGTCGGCTAGCGTAGGCTATAACGCGGTCGCGTCCGTGTTGGCGTTGCGCTAAGACGGCGCCTATCCCATAACCACTGGCATCGGTTCGGACCTCTGTTGGTGCGGACGGGTCAAAGTGGGCCAAGATCGGTGGATTAGTCAGAATCGTGATAAGGCGTGAAAATGCGGCAGCCTGCGGAGAACCCCACGTAAAAGGCACGTCTTTCTTCATAAGTTCTGTGAGTGGTTGAGCGATTGCTGCGAAATCTTTCACGAACCGTATGAAATAAGAGCAGAGCCCCACAAAACTCCGGACGTCTTTGACCGACTGAGGTACAGGGAAAGCCGTTACTGCTCGAACCTTCTCCGGGTCGGGTTGGACTCCGGAAGCATCGACGAGATGGCCGAGCACTGTAATCTGTCGGCGCCCGAAGTGGCACTTCGATGAGTTTAATTGGAGCCCAGCCTTGCGGAAGACGTCAAGGATGGCTGCAACGCGCTCAAGGTGCGTCTCAAATGTAGGAGAAAACACAAGGACGTCGTCGAGATAACAAAGGCAAGTTGACCATTTGAAACCTTGAAGCAGAGAGTCCATCATCCGTTCGAACGTGGCGGGGGCATTGCATAAACAGAACGGCATAACCTTAAATTGGTAGAGGCCATCTGGAGTGAAGAAAGCGGACTTTTCTTGGTCTTGCTCATCGACGGAAATCTGCGAATAACCAGATCGAAGGTCAATGGACGAAAAGTATTTGGCACCGTGAAGACAATCAAGAGGGTCGTCAATTCGTGGTAAAGGGTAAACGTCCTTCTCAGTGATTTGGTTTAGGTGGCGGGAATCAACGCAGAAACGCCACGTGCCATCTTTCTTTTTGACGAGCACGACCAGCGACGCCCAAGGACTCGACGAGGGCTCAACAATGCCTTTGGCGAGCATCTTGCTTACTTCCTGCTGAATAACTTGCCGCTCTGCCGTGGACACACGATATGGTCGGCGGTGAATGGGAACAGCATCACCAGTGTTTATCCGATGCTGAACAAGGGACGTCTGACCAAGCGGGCGATTTTCGGTGTCAAATATGTCGCGGTAGGACAACAAAAGGCGATATAGGGCGGCTGCTTGGTCAGGGGCGAGGTCCGGAGCGACCATGGGACGTAATGGGCCGTCGAGGTTCAAGGCATCCTGTGGGTAATCAGTAGGATCTGGAGACGTGTCGGCTGCAAAAGCAGTGACGTGGTCGTCTGTCGGAGACCGGAGCGTGGCCACCACTATGCCTTCAGGTAACACTTGCTTCGTCAAGCCAAAATTGATGACGGGGAGGCACATCCGATTAGCGGCAAGGGTAACGACGGAGTGTGGCACAGAGACGTCGCGCGCCAGGAGGACGTCACGAAGAGGTGCAACGACATAGTCGCCATCAGGCACGGTTGCCGTTGAGGCCAATTCGACGAAGGTTAGGGCTTTTGAAGGTAACCGAACAAACGCTGTAGTGCAGAGGGTGGTCGGTTGTTCGGGGCGAACGTCGGAAACAAGAGGAAGCTCGAGGCACAGCGTACCGGTGGAACAGTCTATGAGGGCAGAATGCGTCGTTAGACCGAAGATGAGGTCGTGAGGGCAACTGGTCAGCACGGTGAACAGGACTGGAACGTGGCGGCCAGCAATTCCTACGCGCGCAGTGCACATACCACTGACAGCAACAGGGGTGCCATTGGCGACGCGTACGGCCCGAGTGATGGCAGGCGTAAGAACTTTTTTGAGGCGACGGCAAAGATTAGCGCTCATTATGGACACTTGGGCTCCAGTATCAACCAATGCCGTGAATGGAACACCATCCACGTCTACGTCAATTAGGTTCGCGTTCGTGAGGAGCGTCAGCGGAGGATTTGTACAGGACGGACGGGATGCAGCAATATTTACAAAACAAGCGAGAAGCACAGGCGTAGCAGCAACCAGCCAAGATGCCGAGGAGCAACCTCTACTTCCTCTTCTTCGGCGCCGGCCTAATGCCGGCCTCTGCTTCGGTGCCGGTCTTTTTCTGTCTCGTGGCATTACCCCCAGGGCGAAAACACATGCACCATCCGAGCAGGTCAGAGTGCAGCATCAGCGGACGGGTCATACGGCTTTAGCCGGGCAACATGAACTATGTCAGTCTTGACCGGCGCAGACGACAACATTGGCTGTGCCGGTGCAATCTCATACGTCACGTCGGTAACTTGGCGCAGAACGCGATAAGGACCATGGTAGCGTGGTAGAAGCTTCGCGGAGAGACCAACATGTCGAGTTGGCGACCAGAGGAGCACTAAGGATCCAGGAGCGTAGTGTACATCCTTGTGACGGCAATCGTAACGGTTCTTCTGTGACACCTGCGACATCTGAAGGCGGTCGCGCGCGATATGATGCGCAGCGTGCGCCCTTTCGATGGCATCTTGTGCGTACTCCGATGGTTGTCGTGGAGCGGCTGGTAGTAGAGTATCCATAGGTAGTGTCGGTTCCCGGCCAAAAAGAAAAAAAAACACGGTGAACAACCTGCCGTATCGTGGCGTGACGAATTATAGGCAAATGTAACAGGGGCAATGTAGCATCCCAGTCGCGGTGGTCGGCGGAACCGTACATGGACAGCATGTGGGTTATTGTGCGATTCAGGTGTTCGGTGAGGCCGTTTGTCTGAGGGTGATAGGCAGTGGTGACTTTGTGTTTCATGGAGCATGAGCGTAGAAGGTCATCGATGACACGGGACAAGAAGTAACGACCGCGATCGGTGAGCAGTTGACGAGGCGCTCCGTGATGCAGAATAACATCGTGAAGGAGGAAGTCGGCAATATCGGTAGCACAGCTGGTTGGAAGTGCGCGCGTAATAGCGTAACGCGTGGCGTAGTCTATCGCGACAGCGACCCATTTGTTCCCTGATGCTGATGTGGGAAAAGGTCGGAGCAAATCAAGGCCGACGCGGAAGAACGGCTCTACTGGGACATCGATAGGCTGAAGAAGGCCGGCGGGAAGCGTCGGTGGTCTCTTGTGTCGCTGGCAAAGTTCGCAGCGGCCAACATACTTCTGTACGGAGCGATAAAGCCCAGGCCAAAATAAACGACGCCGCACACGATCATAAGTGCGCGTTACACCAAGATGACCTGCTGTAGGTTCGTCGTGAAGCTGCTGGAGGACAGTAGTACGCATGTGGGAGGGCACCACAAGCAAGTGTTCAGGGCCTTCGGAGTATACAGTGTGTCGGTATAAAGTTCCATCATGTAAGGTAATCATCCGGAGTGACTCGTCACCCAGGCCCGGAACTGAGACGGTTGATGATGGAACGTAACGCCGGATCACGCCGCTGTTCATCGCCGAAATGAATTAACTGAGATATAGAAAGGACACAGGCATCGGTGTCAGGGTTGGTGCTGTCGGGTGGATCCACGGTATAACGGGACAGGCAGTCCGCGTGCTGATGTAATTGGCCAGACTTGTGGATGACGGAAAACGAGTGCTCTTGTAATCGCAAAGCCCAGCGTCCGAGACGGCCTGTAGGATCTTTCATCGAGGAAAGCCAGCAGAACGCGTGGTGGTCAGTGACTACCATGAATGGGCGGCCAAAGAAGTACGGCCGAAATTTAGAGATTGCCCAAACAAGGGCGAGGCATACGCTCGGTAATTGAGTAATTGCGTTCTGGGGCTGAGAGCAGGCGGCTGGCGTACGCTATGACGCAGTCATGATCGTGCTGGCGCTGGCCAAGGACGGCTCCGATTCCGTATCCACTGGCAGCCATCTGAACTTCCGTAGAAGCAGATGGGTCGAAGTGCGCCAACAGAGGAGAAGTCGTCAGAAGGCGGATAAGCGCAGAAAATGCATGAGCTTCTAGATGGCCCCAGACGAATGGCGTATCTTTCTTGAGAAGGTCGTTGAGCGGACGGGAGATGTCAGCGAAATTTTTGACAAAGCGACGAAAATATGAACATAAGCCAATGAAGGAGCGAACGTCTTCGGTTGAGCAAGGTGTAGGGAAATGCTTCACGGCGCGAATTGTTTCTGGGTCAGGTCGGATTCCTACACCGTTAACAAGGTGGCCGAGCACTGTTATTTCACGGCGACCAAAATGGCACTTCGATGAGTTAAGCTGAAGACCGGCGTTGCGGAACACTTGGAGGATGGCGGACAGGCGCTGAATATGGCTGTCAAATGTCGTTGAGAAAGCAATGACGTCATCTAGGTAACATAAGCAGGTCGACGATTTGAAGCCACGAAGGAGCGAATCCATCATGCGCTCAAATGTGGCTGGCGCATTGCATAGGCCGAAGGGCATAACTTTAAATTGGTATAACCCGTTAGGTGTCACAAAAGCGGTCTTCTCGCGGTCCATAGGATCTACCGCAACCTGCCAATAGCCACACCGCAGGTCGATGGACGAAAAATAACTCGCTCCGTGGAGGCAATCGAGGGCATCATCTATGCGTGGCAACGGATCTACGTCCTTCTTAGTGATTTTGTTCAGGTGTCTGTAATCGACACAGAAACGGAAGGTGCCGTCTTTTTTCTTGACAAGCTCAACTGGGGATGCCCATGGGCTAGACGAAGGTTCTATAATGTCTTTTGCAGCCATCTTGTCCACTGCTGTTTGTATAATCGCCCGTTCAGCAGCAGAAACACGATACGGACGGTGATGAATAGGGTTTGCGTCGCCTGTGTCGATTCGGTGCATGACAACCATCGTCTGGCCAAGTGGGCGGTTGTCGAAGTCAAAAACGTCCCAGTACGACGCTAACACACGGCAGAGCTCCAACAACAAACTAGTTGTTAGTTGTGTTGTGTTCCAACACAAACTAACATATTACACGGGAAAATCATCACACCACGATCATTTAAAAAGAATAAAGCCGTGTGTGTACAACGGCAATACATCCCAACTGTTCAGTAAATTCCGCGCGACTATAGTCTGCGCCGACATTGTCCACACCGGCTTAAATTCCTGTTTGTAAAGACACTCGATGCAGACGACCTTGATGTTCCTGGAGCAGTCCTGCCCCTAAGCTTCGTGAAAACACACCTGTGCGTAAAACAAATGGCTTGTGCAAGTTTGTGGACTTCAGCACAGGCTGCGTCTTTCCTTGTGTTACAGGTGGTACGTCACTGGGAGAATCCTGGTTTGTCGCACGATCAGTCGGCCGAGCGGTGATAGTGCCTGCAACCATTTGTTGGCTTAGTGGTTTGCGCTCTTCATATTTCTTTAACATATTTGTATGAAAGAGCGTGACCTTATTTTCAAGGTTCACAAGGTAATCAAGTTTACTACGTTTCTCGATAACTAGAAACGGACCTTTCCAAGAGAGCACCAGTTTGTTCTTATCGGCTGGCAATAATACTAGCACCCGGTCACCTGGAAAGAGTTCTCACTCCCTCGCCTTCTTGTCATAATAGCCTTTCTGCCGCTTTCCCGCCTTCTCTAGTTCTTCTTGTGCAAGTGCACATGTGCGTTCCAGACGTCGCCGAAGCTCCATCATGTAGGTATATGTCGTCTTTGTCTCTTCGTCCAGGCGAGCGTTTGTCCACAGCTCCTTGAGAACAGCCATGGGCCCTCGAACATGTCGGCCATATAGCAGCTCAAACGGAGAGAACCCAGTGCTACTTTGCGGAAGCTCTCTATAGGCGAACAGTAATGGCCCAAGGTAGCGGTCCCAGCTTTTTGGACGCTCTTGACACATGCGCCCTATCATGCGTTTTAATGTGCCATTAAAGCGCTCGACCAGACCATTAGCCATCGGATGGTAGGGCGTCGTAGGCAGTTGCTTCAACGACAGTAGTCGACTAAATTCTTTCATGACTGTCGACATGAAAACAGAGCCGCGATCACTGATGATCTCCCTTGGTATGCTAACGCGGGAGAACATTTCTAGGAGGCCCTCTGCAACCTGCCACGATTCAATTGTGGGTAGTGCAACTGCGTCGGGGTATCGCGTTGCAAAATCTACCATAGTCAATATATAACGATTCCCTTTGCCAGAGGTTGGGAATAATGGACCGATGATATTGATACCAACTCTCTTAAAGGGTATGTTGATGATAGGCATCGTGCCCAAGGGAGCGCGTCCCACCAGGTGAGAAGGAACCGTCTGTTAGCATACGTCACAAGACTTCACGAACCGCTTTATGTCGGACTGGACACCAGGCCAGTAGAAGTCTCCGGTTACCCTGCTTACTGTTTTCGTGATGCCCTGGTGACCGGCTAGGATGCCTTCATGTGCTAATTTCAGCACTATTTCTCGCAGTTGTGGCACCACGAGTTGCTCCATTTCCTTCTGACAAAGTAATTTGTGTTCCCGGAATAGCATCCCGTCACGAAAGAAGAACACCGTTTCCCGATCGTTCGACACTACTTTCTTGCCAACAGCCTCGAAACAATTTCGGAGCGTGTCATCGTCCGCTTGATATTTTTTAAGCGTCTCGCTTCCTACAAGGAAAGCAGGCAGTGACATCACAGGTAAGGTTGTGTCTTCCACGTCCTTTGTGCCCGCTGCCCCTCCGTATGTTATCTCTGGTTCGGCAGTCGTTTTTAACGCGTCATCTTGTAGCAACTCCTTGGGTTTTGCTTGGGTCGCTGTACCATCACCCGATACTATCTGCGCCCCGTTATCACGATCATCTTTCATGCAGTTAATTTTCTGTCTTTTCTCGATCTTCATGCGAGCATTGAAGTGAAGTTGTGGCTCATCGAGAGGTAACGTATCCGGTAATGCCGCGCCTTTGATGTTTCCCAAAATCACGTCATACACTGGGTCTGCCATGCATTTCACAAGTGCCTCACCTACAAAAAACGGGCTCCGTAAAAAGACTTTGGCTTCCGGGAGGTACCGCACACTATCCAGTAATTACACTGGCCTTGTTGTTCCAGTAAATTTCTCCTTAGGAACTAAGGCTTGTCGCACGACAACCGTATTGCAGTCGCTGTCCCGTAGCACTCTAACTGGGCTATTTTCCAGAAACCATTTTGCAACGGGCAAGTTTCCGTTTCCACCAGCTGTAACACCTCGGCCCACGAAGTGTTCACGACGAGAATCTTCTCTCCATCTTGTAGAACTACGTAACCCTCGTTGTCTGTTGAGCTTGCATCTGTTTTGTCTACAGAGACCATACATGATGCTTTCTTCTTGTCTACCCTTCCGGTAGATGACTTATCACGGCTTTGAGGCCACGTGTCATTTCGGTCATGCACTGGAAAACTTCTTCTGGTCCGCGACCAGCAGTCAGCTGCTCTATGACCTTTCTTGTCACGTAAAAAACAACGGCTAGTGGTCTTCTCTGTTTTCCTCGCCGGCTCCGACTTCGACGCTGACGGCCCTGTTTCCTTGGGAATACGTTCTTTACTTAGGTTCGAGAGCGTCTGCGCTTCCATAAAGCTGTCAGCGGTCTCACACAGCGAACTCAGCGTCTTGCAGTTTCTTTCCTGGAGAAATATTCTGAGTGCTCATAAACTGCACGCTTATTATTATTTCTCTCAAGCTAGAATAGCTTTTCTCCGTCTTGCTCATTTCTAGCCAATGGTCAAAGTAGCCCGAAAGTCTAGCAGCAAACTGCAGGCCTGACTCGTTGTCATCTGGCTTGGCTTGGCGAAATTTCTCCCGATAACCTTCCGCGGTGTACCGGAACCGCTGCAGTAACGCCACTCTTAGCTGATCATAATTCAGCGCAGCTATCGGATCTAACCGGCCTATCACAGTTAGTGCTTCTCCGGTCATGCATAGGCACAGTGAGAGCCCACTTCTCATGGGGTCACCCTTGACACGTCGCGACTCGTTCGAACCGCTGCAGGTACGCGTCGAGGCCGTCGTGTGCCTCATTGAAGGGAGGTATCAGTTTATGAGGACTGCAGCCATCCCATACACCTGTGGTGTTAATGCGATATCCTCCTGGTTCATCAGCCGCAGTAGACTGTGACCTGTTCGTACTTTCCTGAAGTCGAAGCTTCAGCTCTAGGATCTTCAGCTCCTGTTCTTTAACTTTCTGTTGCTGCTCTAAAAGTCTCTGTTGTCGCTCTGTGTTTTCCTTCGCGACCTCGCGTTCCTTAGCGCGCTCGTCGCGAGCTTGCACGCACTCTCGCTCTACCCAGTCTCTGAGCTTAGCATTCTCAAGCCCTAGCTCTTTGGCTTTAGATGTTAATAAGCAATCCTGGCAGGCTCGCCAATTATGGTGGTTCGTGGGCCCAGGAACTCAGATACAGGAAGCAAAGTCATAGACAGGAAAAACCTTTATCGACGACAGACGGCCACAATTACACTTACGAAGAGCTACAAGATACTGTACTATTTCTATACTGTCCACGCAGTCCACGACTCACGCGAGTTGTCACTGCGCTTGTCTCACTGACGATACGATGAGTCTTCATAAGGTCACTCACAGTACTTGATGTCGGAGGCGTCGGCGCTTGTAGACTTGAAGCGCTGTTTGTACGACGGAATCGTACAGGCAGCCAGCAAACGTACAGATGATGAACTGCTCGCGTGACAGCTTGGCAGGCCACCGCGGTCAGCAACACGGCACCGTGGCCACGACCCCAGCAGGCGGTTGTGCCGGACCCTCTCACGTGGCTCGCCCGAGCATCGCACTCGCAACCAAGGCCATCTGGAACCACTGGGCTCGAACGCTCGTTCACCGCAGGAACAGCACCGACCCGTTCAGCCTGGTCTGCATCTCAGCTCTGGCCGGAACACAGGTTCACTGTAGGACATGCCAGTCTCGTCTCGGCTGGTCTGGTAGCACCGGCTCGGTCCATGTTGTGCCTCAGGTCGAACCCGTACACGCCCAGGCTTGCCTGGCAGCGCTAGTTCAGCCGTTTTCGCTCCCATGCACGTTCGTCACGAGCTCGCGCATTCACTTCATTGTGGCTTCGGTTGGTTTCTTCTAAGTTGGAATACTACTTTCTTACTACACCGTGCTGATTGACTTGCTGGTCATCGGCAGAACCTTTGAGCGTTCAGAGCAAAAACAAGGAGGATTAAGAAAAATGCTCCTTGAGCAAAAATCAACTCGTTTATGCGGAGCATCTGCAAGCACGGCGACTAACGTTGATCGGTGCTCTTTGACGGCAGCAAGCTTCATCCCAGCAGGTATCACTGCGTTTTCACCTGAAGGGTTGACAATCCCTAATTTAAAGCGCCGCTGAGCAACAGACACAAGACAATGTGGTAGAAAAATATTCTTCTTCATGCACGGTAAATACGCAGGCTCTACTATAGGAAGCGGCGCCACGCTACGGTCGCAGCCATGTGAGCGGTTCCGGAAGTTTCCTTGAAAAAGGGTTGCTGCTTGAGGGCGATTGCGCCATAGAAGGTGATTAGAGATTGGGCGCTGGGGCAGCAAGTTGATCGTACCGAGGCCTTTAGCGCCGAGGCCAAAAAGCGGGATATATGACTAAGAACGTCGCAGATATAGCATGTCGGAAGCGGACGGCGTCTGCGGTAGTCTTCAGAACTGTGAGACACGTCTGCATGCCTAGGACGAATGACTGGGTCGTAACGCGGAGCATTGTCAGTGGTGGGGCGTCCAGAGGAACGGGCGTAACGAGAGCGAGATTCAAATCGGGTATCGGAAGAGTAGTGGCCTCTTGATGTCGGTGCGTGTCGGTACTCTATAAATCCGCGACGTTGACCGATGGTTGCCATGCATTCAGAAATGGAGAAGTAGCCGGGGCTTGCAAAAAGGAGGCATCAGAGACACCAGGCTGTGTCAGTAAGTGCGAAGACAAAGTTGGTTGGTTGGTCGGTAGTGTCCCAGTCGTTGGAATTGCTTACTCATTGGTAATGCCTGAGCCACTCTCCTACACCTTCACCTGCTTTTCCTACGAAAATCCGAAGTTTTCGGTAGTAGCGCCACGTACCCGCAGGCATTGATCCCGGAGCGGCAGGCCTCGGTCCCTGGGCGTCTCTTTCGTTGGACATGTTAACAGGCAAAAGTGGTAGTCCGGCGAGGCGACGACTTTGGCGAAAAATGAATTGTTCCGGGCCTGTCGTTACTTCAAGTACCCACCATCTTCCACCAAAACTGTTACGACGCAGGTAAAACCGGGTATTTTTTTAAACAGGCTTCAGGGCGAGCCTCAGATGGGCAACAACGTTCTATTTCTCTTCTCCGCTCACCCTCCTTCCTCTTCTACTCATGCGGCTACATTGACTGCAATAATAATATCCCGCCCAACGCACATCTAGAAAACCATTGGGCTTTTGCGCTTGCCTCATACTCCTGCGCTTGCGTCCTATATGAAGACGGACACTGTCCGCCAGGTTGAAACAAGTTGACTATTGCGTGCGTCCAGAATCTCTATGCACCAGTTCTGGACCGCTTGTGTGAAACGCAAGGTGGGAGGAATACAACGTATATATATATATATATATATATATATATATATATATATATTGCCACATGGTGTGGCACAGCAAGGGGACTGGAGAAGAAGAGAAAGTTCGTCTCTGCATCGCGCGTCGACGCTTATGCTTGCCTGGATCCTCATTCAGTGTGTATTCTACAACAGGGTATACGCGACAATTTGGTGGAGCTTGCTCGGTACGCTCAACTTATGCAGGGGACCCCACTTGGCATCAAGAACCTCGCCCCACAATTGGAGCTGACTCCAGTTCACCGCACAAGCCGGCGAATCCGAGGCCTTGCCCCAGAATTTGGTAACCTCCAGGAACAAGTGATGACTGCGACCACTGCGAGTTCTACGGAAAGGGTGACACCGACGTACCTAACGGTTCTGAACCCCCAAGTGCCGACGGCTTTTCATGGTGACACATTTGAAGACGTGGAAGACTGGCTGGCGGAGTTCGAGCGCGTCACTGCGTGTAACGAGTGGGACAACAACGCCAAACTCAGGCACCTCTACTTCAGCCTCCAGGATGGTGCTCGCACATGGTTTATGAACCGCGAAAGTGCCCTGTCATCTTCGCCCAAGTTCCAGCGCAGGCTACTGGAGACTTACTCCAGCCCTGATCGCCGGGAAAAAGCGGAGCGAGCCCTTCAATCACGCGTTCAAAAGCCCAACGAGAGCGTCACGATGTACGTGGAGGACATGACGCGTCTCTTTCAGCGTGCCGACCCGAGCATGTCCGAAGAGAAGAAGGTGCGTCATCTGATGAGACGCGTAAAGGAGCAGCTCTTTAGTGGTCTTGTCCGGAATACGCCCAAGACCGTTGCGGAGTTCCTCATTGAAGCCACCGCGATAGAGAAGACGCTTCAGCAACGGTCGACCATGTACAACCGGCAAGTCAATGCCGCCTGCACTCCGGATACGCCGGTAGGCTTCGGGTGCGACATCGCCTTGCTTTGCGAGCTGATTTGCTCCGTGGTTCGCGACGAGCTGCAGAAGCACCACGGTACGTCACCACCTCCAGTCAGCTCCCTCGCCAGTGTCGTACGCAACGAAGTGCAGCAGGAACTGCAGGCATCTATTTCCAGCACTGAAGCATCACCTCTGCCAAGCGAGTCCCGGCGCAAGACTTATGCAGAAACATTGCTGAGCCCCGCCCAAGCTTTCGCACCTACTTATGTTGCGTCGCCAGTCACGTTGCAGGCAGCGCAAGCCGCTCCGACAACCCCGCTACCGTACTTCGACGACCGCCGAATACCCGCCAGGAAATCAGAGGTATGGCGAGCACCCGATCGACGACCGCTGTGCTACCACTGCGGCGAAGCGGGTCATGTGTATCGGGAGTGCCCCTACCGACGACTCGGACTGCGGGGTTTTGTATCGATTCGCCTCGACCTATGTTCGGCCAAAGGCCTCCCGACATCGCAGAATTCCTCGACCAGCAGTGCAGGCCGGACACATTGCAGCGGCAGTCACACTCAACCTCACCGCGGCGATATTTCCCTGCTCGTGACACCACCTCGAGGACGACGCAAGGGAGATCACCAAGTCCACGCAGGGAAAACGGACGTCAGCGACCTTCCGAGGTGGGGCCGCTGATACTCGACGCGCTGAAGACCTCGTATCGTCCCGACGACCGCATAACAACGAACACACGATGACGCCAGAACCAGTTCCCGCGATCAAGATTTCACTGGACATACCTGTGTTGATCGACGGCAGAAAGATGAGTGTACATGTAGATACCGGCGCCGATTACTCTATTATTAGTGGCAAACTGGCGAGCGTTCTGAAAAAAGTTACGTTGCCCTGGAATGGGGCACCAGTTCGTACGGCAGGTGGCCACGTCGTCACACTGCTTGGCTTATGCACCGCCAGAGTAGAAATTCGCGGTGCTGCTTTTCTCGCCACTTGTATGGTTCTGCGCGAGTGTTCCCGCGATGTAATTCTTGGGATGGACTTTCTCCTGGAATATGGCGCCATTATTGACCTCCGCGAGCGCTGCATCACTTTCTCGACACAAAGGGCAACAACACAGACCGACGCCATTTGACGCAGATCCGCACTTCGTGTTTCGGACGACGGCATCACGATACCACCGCGTGCGAGTGTTATGGTTCCGGTCAAGTCCGACGAGCTACAAGACGGTGAAGCCATTGTAGAAGGAAACATTTCTATGCTGCTGACCCACGGTATTTGTGTAGCGCGAAAACTTGTGGAACTTCGTGATAGCCAGACAGCGGTCCTCGTTACCAACTTTACTTTTGAGCATCGGCACATTTCTCGTGGTACTGCCGTCGCCTACGCGGAACCATCAACGGAGATCGTCGAGTGTTTTGCTGCTGAAGTGTATACAGACGACGGTTCGCTCAGAGACATCGGTGTGAACTCTGAGCTTATGGATGACCAAAAAAAAAAAAAAAACGCACTGCAGGAACTCTTGAATGAATTCCGCGCGTGCTTCGCTCGGTCTAGAAAGGTGGGCCAAACGCCAACCACGAAGCACCGAATAACGACATCCGACGACGCACGCCCCATCAAACAACAGCCTTATCGTGGCTCGCCGAAAGAACGTGAGGCAATGCAAGCCCAAGTCAATGAGATGCTAGATGATGGTGTCATTCAGCCTTCGCACAGTCCGTGGTCCTCCCCGGTCGTTCTGGTCAAGAAAAAAAACGGGACGCTTCGTTTCTGTGTTGATTATCGACGCCTGAACGATGTTACCAAGAAGGACGTGTACCCACTACCGCGTATCGATGACTCTTTAGACAGGTTGCGGCGAGCTAAATATTTTTCGTCTCTCGATCTCAAGAGCGGTTACTGGCAAATTGAGGTAGATGAACGAGACCGCGAAAAAACTGCTTTCGTCACTCCAGATGGCCTTTACGAATTCAGAGTACTCCCTTTCGGTCTCTGTTCGGCACCAGCCACTTTCCAGCAAATGATGGACACCGTTCTCGCTGGTCTGAAGTGGCAAAGCTGCCTTGTTTACCTCGACGACGTGGTTGTTTTTTCGGCGACATTTGACGACCACCTGAAACGACTGCTTTCAGTACTGTATAAAATATTCACCAAGATAATTTCTAATAGAATCAGGGCAACACTTGACTTCAGCCAACCAAGAGAACAGGCTGGCTTCAGGAAGGGATATTCTACGATGGATCATATCCATGTCATCAATCAGGTACTCGAGAAATCTGCGGAATACAATCAACCTCTCTATATGGCTTTCATAGATTATGAAAAGGCATTTGATTCAGTAGAGATACCAGCAGTCATAGAGGCATTGCGTAATCAAGGAGTACAGGAGGCATACGTGAATATCTTAGCAAACATCTACAAGGATTCCACAGCTACCTTGGTTCTCCACAAGAAAAGTAGAAAGTTACCTATCAAGAAAGGGGTCAGGTAAGGAGACACAATCGCTCCAATGCTATTTACTGCATGCCTAGAAGAAGTATTCAAGCTCTTAGACTGGGAAAGCTTAGGAGTGAGGATCAACGGTGAATATCTCAGCAACCTCCGATTTGCTGATGACATTGTCCTATTCAGCAACAATGGAGACGAATTACAGCAAATGATTGAGGACCTTAACTCAGAAAGTGTAAGAGTGGGGTTGAAGATTAATATGCAGAAGACAAAGATAATGTTCAATAGCCTGGCAAGGGAACAAGGATTCAGGATCGCCAGGCAGCCTCTAGAGTCTGTAAAGGAGTACGTTTGTCTAGGTCAATTACTCACAGGGGACGCTGATCACGAGAAAGAAATTTACAGAAGAATAAAATTGGGTTGGAGTGCATACGGCAGGCATTGCCAAATCCTAACTGGGAGCTTACCACTGTCGTTGAAAAGAAAAGTGTACAATCATTGCATTCTACCGGTGCTAACATACGGGGCAGAAACTTGGAGGTTAACAAAGAAGCTCGCGAACAAGTTAAGGACCGCACAAAGAGCGATGGAACGAAAAAATCTTAGGACTAACGTTAAGAGACAGGAAGAGAGCAGTGTGGATCAGAGAATAAACGGGGATAGCCGATATTCTAGTTGACATTAAGCGGAAGAAGTGGAGCTGGGCAGGCCATGTAATGCGTAGGATGGATAACCGGTGGAGCATTAGGGTTACAGAATGGATACCAAGAGAAGGGAAGCGCAGTCGAGGTCGGCAGAAAAGCAGATGGGATGATGAAGTTAGGAAATTTGCAGGCGCAAGTTGGAATACGCTAGCGCAAGACAGGGGTAATTGGAGATCGCAGGGAGAGGCCTTCGTCCTGCAGTGGATATAAAATAGGCTGATGATGATGATGATGATGATGATGATGATGATGATGATGATGATGATGATGATGAAACGACTGCGGCAAGTTCTCGAAGCCATCCGATCGGCTAAACTCAGCCTTAAGCCTCAGAAGTGTCATTTCGGCTACAAGGAGCTCATGTTTCTGGGACACGTGGTCAGCGCGGAAGGCGTGAGCCCCGATCCCGCGATAACTGCCCCTGTAGCCACGTTTCCAACACCGACCGACAAGAAGGGTGTCTGATGCTTCCTGGGCCTTTGCGCATACTACCGGCGTTTCATCGAAACTTTTTCGAAGATGGCGGAGCCGCTGACTCGCCTCACGAGGGACGATGTATCGTTCGTCTGGGCCGCAGAGCAAAAGACTGCTTTCACCGAGCTTCGACAGCGTCTGGTGTCAGCAGCAGTTTTGGCCCACTTTGACGAGGAGGCGGACACGGAAGTTCATACAGACGCCAGTAACGCTGGTCTTGGTGCGGTGCTTGTGCAACGGCAGGAAGGTACTGAAAGAGTGATCGCATACGCAAGTCGCACGCTATCGCGTGCAGAGACCAACTACACCACCACGGAGAAAGAGTGTCTTGCCGTCGTATGGGCGCTGGCCAAATTTCGACCTTATCTCTACGGCCGCCCGTTCAAAGCTGTAACCGATCATCACTCGTTATGCTGGCTTGCAAATCTGCGGGACCCTTCCGGACGACTGGCACGGTGGAATCTACGTTTGCAGGAGTACGATGTGACCGTCGTGCGCAAGTCGGGCCGCATACACGAAGACGGTGACGCACTCTCGCGTGCGCCCATCGACACTACCGACCAAGACATTGAGGACGACGGCGCTTTCCTCGGGGCCGTAAGCATTACTGATTTGTCCACACGGCAGCGCGCAGACGACGCACTACGGCCTATATTCGAACATCTGGAAGGACAAAAGCCATCAATACCGCGGCATATCGCTCGAGGATTGTCGTTTTTTTGTTTACGACATGGCGTCTTGTATAAGAAGAACTCCGCTGCCACCAACAAGACCTACATTTTGGTCGTTCCAGCAGACCTCCGTGCTAAAGTTTTGTCCGCCTGTCATGACGAGCCTCCGTCTGGCCATTTGGGTTTTACGCGAATGCTTGATAGAGTGCGCAAATCCTCCAACTGGCTCAGACTTGCCGAGTGTGTTAAGCGGTACGTCCAAGCCTGCCGTGAATGCCAGCACCGAAAGTCGCCAGCTGTGAAGCCTGCGAGATTGCTGAATCCGATTGACCCACCTGGCAAACCTTTCGACCAGGTCGGCATGGATCTTTTGGGCCCGTTTCCACTGTCATCTTCTGGCAACAGGTGGATAATTGTCGCCACAGATGCATCGCGCGTCGACGCTCACGCTTGCCTGGATCCTCATTCAGCGTGTATTCTACAACAGGGTATACGCGACAATATATATATATATATATATATATATATATATATATATATACTGTAATGAAGAAGAGTAACCTGTGCCTCAGCAGCATCGCCACTGGCATGAGCTCATGGTTGCTGTCCTTGGCCGAACGCTTGTGACTGCTACCCGTTCGCCTGCATCCGTTGCTAATAAACCTCTTAGCAAGTGGTGGAGGTGCTGGGCAGCAGTCACAAGCGTCGCTGTCACAATATATATATATATATATATATATATATATATATATATATATATTGTAATGACGACGTTAGCACAAGCGTCGTTGTGGTCGCATGGCTCCTGAAGTGAGGAAGAGAAAGACAAAAGGATCGGTGTCCTGGTTTTGCCTCACGCTGGCGTTTGGCTGGAACTACTCGGGTGCTCTTTACGCTGGACCTAACGGGATTAAACGCCAATAAACCATATATATATATATATATATATATATATATATATATATATATATATATATATATATATATATATATATATACGGAGCATGCACAGGCACGCGCAGAAGCCCAACGGTCTTCTACATGTGCGTTGGGCTGGATCGGTGCAGGGCAGTTTTGGGCGCCACCAGTAAGGGGTGATTTCTTTGCTCTATAGGGCCAAAGCGTCCTCTGCAGCATAGTACGATTAAGGAGTGACCACGATTAGACAATTGGACCGTAACACGCACACAAGATATATAACCTAAGGTAGATGTGTAATGGCATTCTAATGCGCAAATAAATGAACGTTGTGTATTTGGTTTTGTTATTTCTGTACACTAGTGCATATACACCTTCTGAAGCTCGCATAAGACGTTTCACGAACTCCACTGCGGCGGCATCCCTTCTTCCTATACTATCCTAACATATCCGATATTTTTTTTAAATGTCAATAAGCTTTTTACACAGAAAGCAAAAATCCACAAAATCTACAAAAATATGGTAAGCCTTGCGTCTTGTAAACTAAGATAAATGGTTCGTCCATCAAGAAGTTCTAGCCTGTAGTAGCGTATCATATCCAAACTTTTGTTATGCAAATGACGAATAAGCGGCGCGGCGCCACGGCGCCCCTAATGAGCCATTTTCTGCTCCTTCTTGGCCACTGTCTGGCTATGCCTCCAAAGTAAAAAATAAAGTCGCAGTTTCGCCCGAAAGGCAAAGCAAATTAGTAGACAGTTAAACGAAGTAAAGATAGTAGCTTTATCGGCCTCGATCCACCCGCGTGCGGACGGCGGCGGATGGCCGCAAGGCTGATCGTGTCGCCAAATTCTGTGTGCGCTCAATCCGCAGGAGCGGGTTCCACACGCACACCGATTGGACGACGTGGTCTGTTGACAGCTGGCAGCCATTCGGCGGAGCAAAGATGTTCAAGGTTGGCAACTATCGCTAACAGCAAAGGACACTGGCATATTTTCGTAGATGCGAGTTCTAGTATCCGCGTCATCGGGAAAACACGACTCTAGGCTGTCTCAGTCTGTTCGGCAACGCCATGTGTTGCATTACCGCGGTCATCCTTGTTTGAAACACTGCAGAGTCATCTTATATGCGCTAGCTTTAAAAATGTATTGCCCTCGCATCATGTCGCAACATGGGGCGTATTCTTGGACGATCACTTTCAGTATGCGCTGCATTGGCTGGTTGAGAAAAACCTCTCGAATCATCTAGCATGCCGCGTTCTACGTCACGCGACAGCGATAGTATCGTCGAAAGTGGTTCGTTCGAGAATACCCATATATCGAAATCTACACTCGGTTGTGTTCGGTACGATGGCGTAGTATCTGTAGTTGTGCTAATGACAGATTTCAAGAACACGCTACACCGCACAACTGTTGCGGAATACAGCTGCGTAGGTCCACAAGTCACCCCTCTTTACAACTGAGCACGCGTGTGAGGCTTCGAGTACAGCTTGATTTGCTCGCGTTTGTTTGTTCATGTTTTTTTGTCTCCGCCAATTTTAGTAGAGCACTTAAAGCACTTCGATGCTCTGAAATGCCTTTTTCATTTGTTTAATATAAAATTACCAAAGACGAAGTACGCCATAAAATATGCCTTTTAGAAATTTAATGCGTGTTGCTTCTAAACTTTCCAAACAAAATAAAGCCATAACTGAAGCAGAAAAATAAAAGATGTGCTCAGCCATGGATGAAGCTCCCACCGTGTTTAAAATTGTCGCGGATAAGCGGTTGACTTGATGCAGCAAGTAACTTAAGGTTAAACAGTGAGCGTACAATTCATTATGACTGGCATAGAAGTAATATGTATGTATAATGGTCACCTTCTGCAGATAAATACTCATCACAGGTTTTCAAGTAGAGAATTTTGATGAACCAAATAATTAATATGGCTGAAAAGACAACTTAATTTGAGTGAAATTAAAATAATCACATTCTTGCCGACTTGGGTGGCCAATCTGCTTCCCCTCTACTACATAGCCATACCTAATTCAGCATTTATACAATGTATTACACATTACCAAATTGCATAAAATCAGAAGTACTATGACAGGCATGCTCCCTTTCTCAGTCGTGGCAACAGACAAGGTTGATCGACTTGAGACCGTTTGATACTGTCAGCATCATGCACGCATGTTCTATGTTGATCACTCTCCATATAAAAAATGAGCTCGATATTCATGATAAGTGACCTAGTGTAAGCTCTACTGCGGTTATTTGAGCTAGTTGGGCATGGACTGCATTTTTTTTAGGTATTTGTGCAGTAGCAAACTAGCTAGCTGATGCGCAGCCATATTTTATAAAAATGAGAAAAATTCATAGCATAACATAAGCAACTGGCAGTACCTGTATTTTATCTGAAAGCAAACCAAGATTATGAAGCGACAAAGCTTCGCAGTGAATGTAGTGATCTCACGTTGTGTGAAAACCGGTTGATGTAATACGAGTGGTTTTCTGTTTTTGTTAATTAGTAGCAGCCTTAATATGCACATTGCAATGAAATGAAGGCTCACATGGCGTAAGATATGGCAGCACAAAGAAGTGAGGAAACATTTGTTGCTATTCTTTATTTTCATATCAAACCAACGGATAGTTCCTTGGGTTCAGTTTTGTGACTAATTGCGCAATGTGTTCTGCATCAAACCGCAAGAGTGCTGTGCTATATTATCTGGTCACTACTCGAGTAGTCAAATAAGTGGTACCGCTATGAGCTCCGTGAAAGAGCACAGAAATTTGTAGTCAAGAGGCCATAGTGGCTCAGCCTGTGTGCTAAATGTAAAGCTATAATACAAAAAACAAGGTGGCATATTGGCTATACATTCATATGTGCTAATCAAATCCGCACAACACAAAAAAATTTAATTCCTTCCCGCATTGCACAACATTGTTCAGACTTTATTGTAGCGCTGCGTGTGAGGAGTAAAATAACCTGCCAAATGAAAGCCCTGATTATTCAAAGTACATTGAAAGCAACTTTGCATGTGGCTTAGATAATGTAATCCTCCTACATACGAGTTCACCAGGCACTGCTGTATTCTTGCATGCATGTTAGAACAGCTTGGCTATGCCCAAGCATACCTTTCCATCACTCTGAAATGAAGGTAATCCATATTTGCTGTCAAAATATGCTTATAAGCATAACTGCCTAGCCTTAAAAAAGTCGTTGAAATGTAAGGGTTGGTGGTCATCTTTGCGGGTGTGACATTTTACATTTGTAGTGCAATACCATATCGATGGACAGGCAGGACACTACACAAATACTTGCTTTATGACCTCCCAGTCAAAACGCACGTAGTTTCCTGCGGTCTTTAGCTATAAATATGTAAAGAAATGTGTACATTCGAAAGTACATAAAATAACCTGAGACACCATGAAAAGCAACATAACACACAAGTTTACATAATTTCTGTCACATCAGCGCTTTGTCCTACAGGTCAAATATATCTATGCACTATTTGTAGCTGAAAACAGCATGCATTTCTCATTTAAAATTCATAATTACTCGCGTAATGAGTTCTAATGTGTCATACATACATATGGTTACTGGTCTAATGTTTTGAACAATGACTGCTTTGTATGATGGAACTTGGAGTAGCACATTCGAAATACAACATCCGTTTTGCGCCTCTCCTTTGATATTGTACCCACCGACACAAAAGACATAAGTCCCGACTAGAATATTTCTTGACATCAATACTCAAAAGGCAAGCAGGTTTGCGGCAGAAACGGTTCCATTTTCCACACGTGGTAACTATTGCATGTTCTGAATGTGCATGTATTGCTGGTGGGAAGTCCATAAAGTCAGGGGAGCGCGAACCCTCCTCCATGTTTAAGGAGAGCACTGCTGTACCCAGTGGCTCCGGAACTAGGGGCGGGGGGGGGGGAGGGGGGGGCAGTGGAGTAGTCGCTCCCGCAGGTTCTGAACCAGTGGTGGCATGCCCCCACACTCAAAGCTGTTCCGACCACCTCCTCCCCTCTACTCCCCTTCCACCACCCGCGACGCTGTTGCATGTTATAGCTGCCCCCCATAGGCGGCGAGGTGTCACAGGCTAATCCGACGCGAAAGAAAACCATGTGCGGAAAATGACAACACCAGGTGCCACCAAGTTGGAGATTCCGCTGCGCTGTAACTACCCTGTCGGCGCTCGTTAATGTCGTGATGAAGTACTTCGCTACAGCGCTCCTAGATGGTGGCGCCATGCCCGTCAAGAAAACATTATCTTGTTGGCTTT
>NC_051161.1:57644582-57679132 GCF_013339745.2 Dermacentor silvarum
TAGCAAATTGCTACATTTGGGTGGATGTCTCAGTTTCCCTTTAATTACTTATCTCCACCTAGCGGATTTCCGCTGAACTATTACGCATACACTTGCCTTTGCTTCGAGTTGTCGACAAATTCGACTTCGCCCTGCCATCTGCTAGCCGCCTGGTTAGCTCAGATGGTAAGTGGCTGCCCCGGAAAGGCGGTGGTCCCGAGTTCGAGTCCCGGACCAGGACGAATTTTTCTTCCGCTGCGAGGCTTTATTTCGAGGAACCCGGTTGGGTTTCCATTGTAGCAAATTGCTACATTTGGGTAGATGTCTCAGTTTCCCTTTAATTGTCCTCAACTTGTTCAATTTATGGCCTTTACGTTTTTAATATCAGCTGCATGTACTGCATTGCTCGTTTTGAACTGATATAGTTCTAAAGTTCGCGTGATATGTTCTTTACTAATTGAATAGACAAAAAAAAACGCGGTAGCATTGATATCAGCTATTTCTGCCACAATTTTTGGGACATACGAACATATTGTTTTAGGAAAAAATACATATTTTGCTTGTCTTCACAGTGCGTAGCGTTCAGTAATTCGTTTGCAGCATCTAATATACAATGGCATTGGCAATGTCAATGCAGTTATTATTCATGTATTTGATGCCTCGACAACTTCCATAAGGAGGAGGCCGCGCTGCAACTCGAGCCCCCCCGAACAAAATTTATCGCTACGCCACTGATGTGGACAAAGTCAAACTAGTGCCGATATCTTTGTATGCGCTGAGCTTTCGACGTTTAGTTCACATTGAAGCGAGACACTGCACGAAGGTCAATTCTTCAATTGCCGTGCCTCCTCACTCCAGCGTTCTGACAGCGAGTTTCCGCGGTCATCGAGCGAGATGTGTTCATGTTTGCCTGTGCACGCGTGACACCGTGCTTGTTTATTTAGTTATTAAGCGAACGTTCACAAGTTTATGCGGCCGATAAAACTACTATCCTTAGTTCGTATAGTTGTCAACCAATCTTCTATCGCGATCGATGCTTCGCCTTTCGGGCGAAACTGCGCCATTTTTATACACTCATTTTATATACTCATGAAGCGGTGGTACGTCCTCCCGATTGGTTGCACCATCACGTGCCCAATGACACACGCACAAGGCACGCCTTTAGTCAATCATAACCACGGAGCCCCTGTTGCGTCGGGGAAGCGTCCTCGTTTCGCACCCCAGAGGCCTTCCGTGAGCATGCCGGAGTACGGGAACACGAGGTCAACGCAAAATGACAACTCCGACAAGACCCTGTAATTCAAAGCTAAGCTGCTCGGTTATCAACTTGCGTTAACTGCAATTCATACTGTCACTACGGCTACGAGCCTTAGACTTCGTGCAATTTTCTACCATGTTGTTATCGCATTCATCAATTTGCCCTTTTGGTGAAACTGGGATATTTGTGTTGTTTTATTTTCATCTTTCCTTGTCGCAATAAGTGGGTACTGTGCCATGGTTCATATTCAGGCAATGTTTTAAGTCGCGTGATATAATAACAGGCTTTCCAAAAATTATTCTGCAGAAAAAAGAAATCGAGGGCGCTTAAGTTTTGCCTTTAAGAGTGGAACGTGATAACATTCAAAGATCCCTGGCAGCTTCTCACGCTTCCCGGCAACTGTAACTTATGCAACCTTAATGTTTACCGGGAAATGATGGCGGCGAATGCTATGCACGAAGGCGAGCTTTCGGAGGAAGCGCGGCCTCTTGCGGCCGCCGATCCCGGAGATTGTGCGAAGCCGCGCCAAATAAATTACATCATTTTCATGTTTCGGTTATTTCTCTGCACTTTTAAAACTTCAGTCTGAGAAGATTTAAAATAAACGGCATGTGCTGTCGGTGTTTAGTTTCATGACATTTGTTTGTGGGCTGTAATTCTCAAAGGTGTTTTGTTTCATGGCGTTTGTGGCCGGTTATTCTCAAAATTCTGAGGAATAACTTTGTGAAGAATACAGGACAACGTATTAGCAACTTTAGCGAGATAATGGTGTGGCAATACAACCCGCATATATTGCATGTCATATAGCAAGGCGTGGCTTATACATATGCCGAAATATACAGGGTGTTTCAGCGAACACTTTCAAAAATTATTCAAGGTTGCCTGTGGCAGATAGCCTAATTATAGTTCATGAGCTGGTCTACTCCAAGAGGCGGACATTACTTGCACAAGAAATTGAAATGCATATTCGAATAATTAACAAAAATTCACTAATTAAGTTTTTAGCTAATTACCTGATGGCCCATATTGCAATTTAAAAATTGTAGCCGTGGAGTTTGCAAGGCGGATCCACTTGGAACGAATTCTCAGGATGGCACCAGTTTCGAGATATTAATTCCCGAAGTTTGCGGAAGAATGCATTGGCGTTCCAGTTAGTTTCTTAAGAAAACGTCGCTTTCTGCATTGAAGCACAAACTTATCTGGAACGTCAATGCATTTTTCCGCAAAGTTCGGGAATTAATATCTCGAAACTGGTGCCAACCTGAGAATTAATTTCAAGTGGATCCGCCTTGCAAACTCCACGGCTACAATTTTTAAATTGCAATATGGGCCATCAGGTAATTAGTTAAAAGCTTAATTAGTGAATTTTTGTTAATCATTCGATTATGCATTTCAATTTCTTGTGCAAGTAATGTCCGCCTTTTCGACTAGACCAGCTCATGAACTAGAATAGGGCTAGCTGCCACAGGCAACCTTGAATAAATTTTGAAAGTGTTCGCTGAAACACCCTGTATATGGCATGTTTCGCTCACTGGACGCCGGCGCTGACGCTGACATCAGATTTTCTGCGACATGGGGCCCTTAACGCTGTCGCGTTGATAAACTGTTTGAATAGCAACTGGGCTGTCATTCTGAAACATACCAAAAGCCTGCAATATTTAGGTTCGAGTTCTCAACTATTTATATAATAGATTGAAGTGCTCCCTTTGAAATATTGCATTGTGTTCAACTCGTCGACACGAGGCCACTTTGTCTTTTCATTCACTTGAATGGCGTCCCATTATCTGAAGATGAATATCTTCTGTAGTATCCTTATCTCGGAAACAAATTACTATTTTGGGAACATGGACAGGTTTTTTGTCTTATAGCATCTCGTATATATATATATATATATATATATATATATATACATATATTTTTATGTACATCCTATATTCTCTGTGCAGCATTCAATTCTTTTTGTATTTTAGTTCCATCTGTAAAAAAAACGAGCATCAGTACAGACATGTATACATCACGTTGTTTCTGATGAAAGCTTGTGAGAAGTAACGCATGGAGATTGTCGTCTCCATGTGTGAATCTGTTGAAAAGACCTGGGGCGGTATTTTGTAGCGATGCTTTATGACTTAATCTATACTAGTCTTATCATCCACCGCTCACGGCCAGCTGATCCCGTTGATAACGCGAGCGGCCTGTCGCTCTGACCACTGGCAAAGCGGAATAAGCGCGAAAAGGCATTAGCACCGGAAAGGCATCGCTACAAAATACCGGCCCTGTGTAGTGCTCCTGCCTGGTCCAAACCTACATGACTGAAGGAACGAGCTAGGAGCAACGAATTCAATACGACTTCTATCGTTTTATTTGTTGTCTGTTGTCCGGTGCTGATCTTTAAAAGTGCGGGTCGATGTGTTTAATGGAGCAAGGAAAGGTAATTATAAATAACGTTCCTTGGACGCAGGAGGGCGGAAGGTGGGAGGGGGGGAGGTGCTATATACCGAATGTTTGCAGCGGTGGATTAGCTGGCGACTAGAATGCATCAGGGAGTAGGTTGGTCGTCATCAGTTTGGTTCATAGTTCTAAGGAACGATATCTACAATTCCCTATGACATATTATCATGGAAAGATTAATAATGAATAATAAAGGATGCAGGAGGGAAAGCAAATTGTTTCATGCAAGGCATGCATGGTTTCACAGTTCAGATTTTGTTATCGTTTAACGCAAAAATCATGTTCAATGTGTCGTTAGGCATCAAGATATCTTGGTGAACTACGTTTATCTCTCCCTTACAGATGTGTAACCTGAAGAAGGCCTACGTCGATTTAAAGTTCCACATTGGCGTGACCAGAATTGAGACTTTGTACGACAAAATTGACTGCATGACGCAGCTCCTCGGGGGATTCTACGCTCCAATTGTGGAACTTCAATATCTGGAAACTTATATTAGTCAGCATTTTAACGTGCCCGCCGCGCACGATAACTGCCTGCGATACAAAAAACTGAAAAATGTTTAGATAATACATCTCGAATGTTTCACACTTGTTGGTTTATTTATTTTTATGTATTTATTTACTTATTTACATACCTCGCCGGCTCCAAGGTTGGAGTATTAAGGAATAGGGGTTACAAGGTAGTTACAAAAAAAAAAAAAAAAGAAGCGCAACCTTATACACTAGCTAACGCAACAAAAACAACATTTAAGAAAATAGCACAAACAAGCAAAGATATCGCAAACAGTAGAGATTAGGAACAAAAAGAAAATGAAAACAAGGCACAACGTTATGCAGTGCTTAAGAGAAAAAAATGCAGAGATGTAATACCCAACGATCGATTAACATCTATTCATACATGTATGTTAATTCATGCCTGAACTTATCATGGTCACGAATACAAACAAAGACATTGGGTTAAGGGTTCCATATTGCAACAGCGTGTGGCAGGGCAGATGAATTGAACGGTAGAGTGTGGCCGAAAAGGCGTGTGACGCTGTAATGATTATGTAAACGACACGACGTGCGAGATGATCTGGAAATGAGGCGAGTCGATGCCTGTTCGCTGGAAGATCAAGCAACAACGTTCGGCCTTCTGTTGAAGGATGGCCCGTGGCTTAATTGCCTAAAAATTGTGCCATTACTTCATCTGCTGCTATGGCATGCATGAATTTAGATTTTCTTAGAAGTTCTATGAAATGACATTGCTTGGATTCTTGATCCACAAATATTCTATTACCTTGCAGACACCCTTGTCCTGCAATCATCGACACATCAAACTATCAACACATGACACAGTAGTGGTTAGTTCGAAAATTTTTAATTACTTTATTTTGTTTATCTACTTTTAGCTGCACAACCTTATAGGCCGAAGCGGCGGTTACAAAAATACGTAACAAAAGCTTATGCACATCCTGCACTGTGCACATTATGCACTGTGAAGCTTTGTGTGCGTTTTGCTTTGATTGTCAATAGTTAGCAGTGATATCGAGGGCAAACGTTTAATTTCTTCCTTGTTTAGTTTACTACGGAACTGATAAAAACATTTTTTGACAGGTAAACCGATGTCGGGAAGGGAGCCCCGGGAAGGGAGCCACGATCTCGACGATATCCCGTTCTTGTCGATCAGTGCCTCACAGAACTCGGAGGCGCCGTCGCGAAGGACGCCTTACCACTGCTTTGTGGTACGGGATGCATGAAGGATACTGGAAAGGGGAGGGGAGCAAGGAGAGGTGAATTGTACTGCAGCATGAAAGGTCGTGTGGGAAGCGCCGCATCCCGGACAATTGTCGGGGTAGCACGTGGGGTATAGGATGTGCAGGAAATGGAGATTGGGAAGTGTGTGGGTCTTCAAATGGCGAAGTGTGTCCGCCTCTTCCGGAGGAAAAGATGACGGTGGAGGTTGGTACAGCCGACGCTGGCGTGTGCAGTGCTGTGTAACCTCGCGATATGTGAGGAGGGGGAGCTGTGATCTGTGTTGGCCGTCTCACTGCGCTGGGCTGATGGGAGGGTGAGCTCTCGAGCGGCCGCATGAACACGTACTTTACCTGGCAGAGAGGCATGGCCTGGCGTCCACGGCAGGCGTATGTTGTGGGTGAGGTGTGGTGTTAGTTCGTACGCGCCTGAAAGAATGTAGTACGCGGTTTTTGGAATGCCATGACCTGTCAAGAAAGCCCTAAATGCCGCTTGCGAATTGGTGATTATGTTCGGTTACCATCGCCATCCAACACATCTTCAGCCTCCCCCGAGAGGCTGAAGATGTGTTGCATGGCGTGGGTAATCACCAGGATCTCGCGCTAGTCGGTAGATGAAGGGGTAGAGGGGATGGAGGCAGAGCTCACGGCCTCGTGGATGCCGTCGACTACCACCGCTGTATGCCCTTGTGCCGTACAAGTCGCGTCCGTGTAGAGGGATCTGTCCTTCTCAAATTCGCTAAGAGTGCAAGCAAGGTATGACCTGTGCACGCTATAGACCGACATTGTGCTCGGGATGCATGTTACACGGTATATGGTATGTACCCGAAGGATCCTCATGATCCTGGTCGGTACAGACGCCCCTTGTATTGTCTGGGGATGCGGGGGCAAGCAGTTGGCCAAGACGGGTGATTAGCTGTCTACCAGATGGAGTGAGCAGAAGCCGTTATCGCTGACTAATCCGCGGGGCCTGGAGCAGATCGTCGCGGGTATTTGTACCTTGAGTGACAAAAGACGCTGATAGGAGCTATAGTGTGGAACTCCGAGTGCGACTTTGATGGCTTTGCGGATAAGCGTGTCCACGCGGTCACCTTATGTCCGCGTTGGCCGGTGAAAGCGGGATGATAATTGAAGCGGCTAGGAATTCATGCGGCCTACTAATGGGAACATGGCCCTTTATTTAAGCCCCGAGCGTGGATTGCTAACGCGGCGGAGCATAGCGATAATCTGTTCCGTCTGGCACGAAAGTAGGGAGTCGGTGGGTCCGGCCTTGCCAACGCATTGAACGTAAAGTCCCAGTACGCGCGTTCGTGCCACCATTGGGACGGGTGTCCCGTCGACGAGGACTGTGATGGAGTCCAGGAGAGACTTGCCGCGGGAAATGAAGAGGACGAGTTCAGACTTGTGGGGTGCACAACTGAAGCCGCCCCGTCGGGCGTAGTCTGACACGATCTCGACCGCCCATTGGAGCCGGCCTTGGATCACCCCGTCACAGCTTCGAACTGCCCACAGCGTTATATCGTCGGCACAGAGCGCATGGTGAAGATGCTCGACTTCGTCCAGTTGTTTGGGGAGATCTGCCATAGCGATGTTAAAGAGGGCTGCTGAGATCACCGGTCCCTGAGGGGTTCCACGTCCCGTAAGTTGGATGATACCCGAGCGGTGAGGGCTGATTCCGATCGTTGCTGTTGCGGTCGCCGAGAAAGGCTCAGACGTAGTCGTATACCCGAACGCCGCAGCGCGATTCGGTGAGGTTGACGAGGATGAGGTCGCGCTCCACATTATCGAAGGCCGACTTAGATCCAACGCGAGCAAAGCACGGGTTAAGGCTCCCTGTTGGGGACCCAAGATTTTCTCCTTTATTTGTAATAGCACGTCTGCGTCAACAGGCGCGAACGAAAACCGAACTTCGTATGCGAGAAGGAGGAACGGTTGCAGGCGCCGCAGGACCATGTGGTCCTTGAGCTTGCCTATACAGGACATAAGTGACACGGGTCTGACATTGTGGATGGAGATCGATGTGTCGGCGTTGGGATAAGGTCCCAATCCGCGAGGTCCCAATCCGCGAGGCGCTGTAATGTGTGCAGTGCTCAAGAGGCGCTGTAATGTGTGCAGTGCGCAGTGCTTATCTCCATGGTTGGAGATGAAAAAGAAGAGGACGACAATGAGTGCGTGAGCGCAGGCGAATTTCGCGCTTCATGGAAGACGACGACGTTTAATATCTCCACCCACGAAAATGCGGCGCACAAAAATAAAAAATGAAAGAACAAGAATCCAATCGGAAGTAGCCACGGAGATCCGAGGGGCCATTCAGACAAAGACAAATCAGTCAGAGCGGCAGAAAAGCGAGGCGCACTAGCAGAAGTAATGGGGAATTCCAGGAAGCACACCAGGAGAAGGTTGGCCACCGGACCGGTAGCCGGATCCGTGGTCCGGATCCCGGAGCACGGATCCGGGGCCGTCGGGTTGCTGATCCGAGCCTCCAAGACTCGGGCGTCGCAACTACACCCGATCACGGACTGCTGCTCGAGGCCGGCGAACTCCTGCGCCCGTAGGCGGAGCGTGAGCAGTAGGGCTATGGGCCAGAGTTCTATGCCCAGCTGCCTGGCCAGAACGCCGCCTCCAACTGCACCCACCACCAAGCCGTCTCCAAACCAGAGCTGCCGCGCTCTGGTCGCCCGTTCTACGGTCAACCACATCGACCTTTTGGTGACCCGCCGGGGTGGCTCAGTCAGCTAAGGCGTTGCGCTGCTGAACACGAGATCGCGGTATCGAATCCCGGCAGCGGCGGCCGCACTTCTATGGAGGCGAAATGCAAAAACGCCCGTGTGCTTGCGTTGTAGTGCACGTTAAACAACCCCAGGTGGCCAAAATTAATGCGGAGCCCTCCAATACGGCGTGCCTCATAATCAGAACTGGTTTTGGTACGTAAAACCCCAGAAAGAAAGAAAAAATAGACCTTTTGGTGAGATCAACGCCGCTTCTTTCATCGCTTTGTCTCCGCTTCGCCACGTCGAACTGTTGTGCGCACTCACACGCATGATCTGCCCTAACTTACGTGCTGTCGGTACTTTTATAGCTCATTGTGTTTCTTGTTTCTTGTGAATTTTTAATTGTTTGGTTGTTTACGTTTCTTTTAAACTAGTTGTATTAAAAGCTTTGTGTGCGTTTTACAACAAACACCTGTGTCTTCAATTGCGTTCTCGCAGGCTCCGCCTCAGAGAACCGTATGAAACGATAAAGACGGAACCTGCATCACAGGCGCCGTATGTGGGACAGTGTGCCTTTCCACCATGCCATTCCACGAATTTTCGTTAAACGTGTCGACCAACTGCTTAGATCCTCGTTATTGAGGTTGTGGAGCGTCGCGTACCGGATGTGGTCCGCTCCCGTTTGCAACCCTGCAACACGCACAGACCTGCTGACTCATGATATCTGAGTCTAGCGAGGTGAGCAGCTTCATGACGTACGGGTGCGGATGGTATTGGGGTCTCGAGCCTGAGGGGATAGAGCGCGTCTCTAGCTCCGGGAGGAGGCTGTCGGGATTGTCCCGGAACGAGTAAGTAAGAAAGTGTAATCGCTTGTGTGTCGGTGTCTTGGTGCCCGGTGGATCTGCAAATGCTCGGAGAATGGCCCACGTCTTAGCCGTGCCTCGTGTACTGGAGAGACGGTCACAGAATCCTCTCAAGATGTTACTGGTAAGAGTCTGAGCTTACTCCTGCGCTTCTTGCATGATACAGGCAACCCGTAGTGGCAGTTTGCGATTCAGATGCTGCCTCTTCCATCGCTGCGTCAGCCCCTCCTGGCCTCCCACAGGTGGCGCAGGTGTGCGTCAGCCTCGGGATTGGCAGACGTAGTGGCAATTGCGTGCGTGGTGGTCTCGAGGTCTGCCGCGAGGGCTGCGAGCAAGTCCTCGTGCCCCCCGCGTTTGGAAAAATGGTCCGACACTCCTGAAATCGAGCCCAATCCGTTATACGAACCCGGTGCTCGGGTCGGCACGTGTTGCTGAGAGGAAGGGTGGTTGCGATGATGTAGGGATCGCTACCTAGATTCTCGTCGAAGGCCCCGCTCGACGCGACCGCTCCAGTGCCGCGTTCTGAGGCCGGGACCCGTATCTCGCTTGACACTGTTCCCAATGCGGGTGGGTTAGGCGGGATCAGAAGGCAATGTGAAGCGCATGTTGCAAATTCCATCACACAATTTAGTCCGTTTCACAGTTGCCTTCGGGTACCCCCACACCGGGTCCGGTGTATTGCAGTCTCCATAGATCAACAATTTTCTACCAAGCTTGCCAATCTCTGTAAATAAGTAGTAGAAATTATGGGCCTGGGCTAAGGAGGGAACTGTATAGATTTAGAATATATATATATATATATATATATATATATATATATATATATATATATATATATATATATATATATATATATATATATAAACGAGAAGAAAGGGAACCGAGGGGCCCGATTTTTTAATAAACATATCATAAGAAGCCAACAAACAATAACACCAAGGACAACATAGGGGAAATCTCTTGTACTTATTACTTGCACAAAGAAATGATAAATTAATGAAAATGAAAATGGATGAAAAAACAACTGTCCGCAGGTGGGGAACGAACCCACGTCTTCGCATTACACATGATGATGATGCTGATTTATTGGCATCCGCTTTGAAACGGGGCGGCGACAAATATTTACCTAGCCTGCTTGATTTGATCAGGTGTACTATACATGTTTATCTAGCATTTTTGTGTACCTCTCATTATTCTTTTTCTTTTTTTTCAAAAAGTTTCCCTTGTACCGCTATGATTTTAAGAGAACAGGTCATATCCATCTTTCCCCTGCTTTTTTTCCATCAGTACTCTAATCGTCTCTTGTTTATCTCTACGGCTGATCTGTTGATGTTTCTTTCCACTTTAAACCCAAGCCCTTTTGGGAGTTGCACGTTACCTACGGTTCTCGCTAGGTGGATCCCGTCGCATTCCATTAGGATGTGCTGAGTGGTCTCTGGATCTTTACTGCAGCTTACACATGCCTCATTTAGTTCCGAATATTTGCTCCGGTATGTTTTGGTCCTTAGGCAACCGGCTCGAGCAAATAGCAAATAGCAAGGCACTGCCCTTTGTGTTATCGTACACATTTTCCCTTCTAATTTCTTTTTTCTCATTCTTGTAAATCTCCATTGTCCTTTTTGTTTCCATTCTTTGCACACAATTCACAGTCTCTATTTCTCTCACTTTCTTTCTGATGACTCCTGGTTGTCTATTTACAGTTTCGATTATCCTGTACTTGGTTGCCAACTTCCTTGTCCTCTTCCTCCATTCTGTGTCCACGCTTTTCATGTACAGATACTTGTGCACTTTAGCCGCCCATTTATTTTCATCCATATTCCGGAGCCTTTCTTCAAATCTAATTTTGCTCTGTGCTTCTCTTACTTCAAAAGAGGCCCAACCCATGTCACCCTGCAAGGCCTCATTTGTGGTATTACGGTGGGCTCTCAAAGCCAACCGGCCTACTGATCTTTGGTTAACTTCCAAACCCGACAAGATATACGATTTTAAGCATAGAATGGCATTTGCGAATGTTAGCGCTGGCACCATTACTCCTTTCCAGATTCCACGCACCACCTCATAATTATTGTGGCCCCACAGTGCTCTGTTTCCTTATTGCTGCATACCGCTTCCCCATTATTTTCAGATTATCTTGGTGGTTGCTTGAGTAATTCTTTCCTTCGTTTATGTGTACGCCGAGGTACTTATATTGCTTCAATATGGGTATTACTTGCTGTTGAATTTACACCACGAAGTTACTCTTCTCTTCATTAAAGATCATAATTCCTGATTTCTCTGTGCTAAACTTAAGTCCTAGATTTGTCGCTGCATTGCCACAGATATTCGCAATTATGTGTAAATCTTTTTTGTGGTCCGCTAGTAGCACAATGTCGTCTGCGTACATCAGGCCAGGGACCTTCTGTTGCGCCATTTGTCCATTACGCATGTAGGATAAATCAAAACCTAATTCACTACATGTTTTCCAGTCGTCTTTCTATACCCTTAACGCAAAGCGTGAAGAACAATGGTGACAGATGACATCATTGCTTCAATCCTTGGTGAATTCCCACCATTTCATTACCTTTTCCGACCTTCCCATACAACTTGTAATTGGTTGTCTCTATATATCTCCCTCAGCAGCTCCACGAAATCGTCATCTATGCCTTCGTGCTGAAGAATATCCCATAACAATTCCCTGTCTATGTTGTCATAAGCTCCTTTAATATCTAGAAATGCTATCGATAAAGCTATTTTCTAAGCTACTGAAATCTCTATGCACTGAGTTAGTACAAACATATTATCCTCTAAGCTTCTGCTTGGCCTGAAATCATTCTGTAGTTCCCCCAATACATCGTTTTTCTCCACCCACTTCAACAGTTCTAATTTTATGGCTTGCATTGCCATTCTATATATCACCGACGTTACTGTAAATGGCCTGCACGAGCTCGTCCTATCCTTATCTCCTTTGCCTTTGTAGATGAAGTTCATCTTGCTTTCACGCCATCCAACGGAAATGTTCTTTTTTCTAATCACTTGCTCTATGGCATTAGTCAGCAGTGCCTTGCTTTTTGGACTGCGGTTTTTGATTAGCTGTATTGGGATTTCATCGGGTCCTGCTGCCGTGTTATTAGCGACATTTTATGCTGCCTTTTTCCAATAAAAGCTTTCTATGCTAAATTTTGATCTCTCAGGCCTCGCAGCTGTTGCTGCATGTGTTGTCTGAACTACGCTTTTCCTCGTGCCGAAGTTATCCTTAATAACATCTTTGATGTACCGCAGCGCATAGTCTTCTTCGTAGATGTTACCGTCTTCATCCCTTATAGCCGTTTGCGAGTTTTTAGTTGGAGCTCCGAGTGCTGTTATATTGTTCCAAAATCTTTTTGGGGCACCTTTGTCTCTTTTCTGAATGTTCTGCACCAAACGTTCACTTGCGCATTTAATTTTCTCTTGCACGAGCTCAGCGAACATAGCATAGCATCGAACATAGCACTGCAGCGCCCCTGGCGACTGCTCACCGTATGAACTACCTCGTGCGCGCGACCCTCTAGAATGTATCCGCTTGTAAGCTTTCGTCTCACTGTCGCCACTCGCGGCGAAAAAGAGCAATATTTAATAATTCACTAGATGTCCGTTTGTCATCACAAATTTATAGCACTCAAAACGAAAAACCGATACTTAAAAAAATGTCGCAGTTTAGCCTTTCCGGCGAAACTGCGACATTCTTGAAACGATGATCTTGTAGATCGCGGGCTTTCGGCATGGCGATCACACATTCTAGCTCTCCATAGGCTATACATACCTAGTACTATGAGCATGTCATAGCGAGGACCGCCAGTAATCTTAAACGGTAGGAACCTAATTTCGTATGGAGTGATGTCAATGTCCTTTTTAAGCGTCCGTTGGAGAATGTCCCAGAAAAATATAGCATCCGTACAGTCTATAAAACAGTGACCTATACTTTCAACACGTGGAGACAGTCGAGAGTTCGTGGACCACGGCACGAAGCAGCCCCTCGCGTTCAACCTGGTTTTAACAGGAAGTGTTTCCGTATGCAATTTAAAGAAAAATGTTTTAGCTCCAGAAGGTATACACATTTTACAGACCCGCCTAAGTACATCCTCATAAAGCTGATTTGATTAAGGTGCACGATACAAAGGATCTGGGAAAATCGAATCCACCAGTGCAGCAGAAATTGCTTTTTGACAAGCAGTGAAAATGTATTCTAGGCTGAATCTAACTTTCAACAAAAGGAAGGAATCCACGACCTCCTTGAGAAAGCCCCAAGGAGCCTGTGTGACATCTTTGGCATCTGATGACACTACTATATCAGGAAGATAATGAACTAATCAGAGCTGTAACATTTCACGTAAAAAAGGATGGTGAATGTCTCGAAAGAAAAATCGACGAGAAACAATTTGCCTGACGAAGAGATGGACTAATCCTAGACCACCTCGTTCAAGAGGGACGAACAGGTTATCGCGCCGCATCGATTCGCAACTCGAGCTCCAAATAAATGTTGCAAATACGCGATGCAGTGCCTGAATACGAGGTCTTGAGCAGGGAAGTACTTGCAGCACATACATGAGACGGGAAACTAAGAACACGTTGCACACTTCAGCACGACTGAACATTGACGAATTCCGTCCTAGCCATGAATTCACTTTACTTTAAATTTTTCCTACCTCTCCAGACCAATGACTGTTCCTATTCCTATACTGGGAGAGAGGTACACGTAAATAGCGCAGATCTTGTTTCCATTCAATGCGTAATGCGATGACATTGTGGCCCATAGACCGAACCAAAAACTTGAATTTTTTTTCAAAGTTAATGCTAGCATCAGAAGCCGCACAAAATTCTTCTGTAATTGCAAGAGCAGTCTTTAGACTCTTTTTATTAGTGCAAAAGAAGGCCACGTCGTCTGCATATGCAAGAACCCGAATATGTCATGGTTCCAGAGCATGCATTCATGCGATTCATGCGATTGCGTTCGAGCGTCGTTACGTCATCGAGGCGAGGCCCCGCTCCTGTGCGGATTTGTTGTGAAAACAGTCGCACCCGTGATCGAAGGCGCGCACTGATGACACATGATTGTCGACTCTGAGGCTACGCGTGGACATAGATGGCGCACCGTGTCCAGAAACAAGCAGGAGAGAGGATCCCTGCTTCCGCATGACGCGATTCTCAGCGTTCGCGCGCACTGGCGCTCCATGAATTTAGGAGGCCATATGCAGTCTTCGCGGCGGCGCCGCTAGACCTGCAGAGGAAGAGGTCAAGAAAGTTAACAACAAAGTGCAGGGTAATTCAGAGTGTCAATAAATTGACAATCAGGAGTCATAAAAAACGCCGCAGTTTCGCCCGAAAGGCGAAGCATCAATTGCGACAGCAAATTAGTAGAGAGCTATTCCGAGTAGGGATAGTAGTTTTATCGGCTGCATAAACTTGGACACATTCGCTTACTGAATTAACAAGCGTGGTGTCAGCGCGCACAAGCAAACATGAATGAATCACACTCGATGACCGCCGACAACCACTGTCAAAACGCTGGCGCGAGCAAGCGCGCAGCAGCAGCGAGCAAAGGTTCGTGCAATCTATCGCTTCAACAGAAACTGAGCGGTGAAAGCACAGCGCATACAAAGGTCAGATCCTTGTGGATATCCCTTTCAAGATACGGTGCGGGCGAGCCAATAGGCGTGCAGCTCTGCGCCCCCCTTCGGCGTGGCATATATGTTTTCCGTATACGCAGCCGGGCAAAGTACAAGCGCAGTTGTTGGCAGAGTAAAGGCTGCCCCACTCCCTCCCGCGCTCCCTTTGCGCTTTCCTCCTTTCGCGTGCGAGACTGACCGGCGTATTCAGAAATGCAACTTAACTTGAAGCCCATGCTTGACTTGATTTAAAGGCGTGAACATGCCATGCACACTCATTGCGTTTGTTTCGCCACGTTCACAATAGGCGTCACTTAACTCAAGTCAAGCACGGACTTGAAGCGAAGTTGCACTTCTGAATACGGGGATGAGTCGCCAGTTCCCCTTGCGCCTGGTTGCAAGATACGCATTCGATGCCGTAGCACAGCGTCGCGCCCCCCCCCTCCCTCCTCCCCATATTCCCACGCACCAACTAGCTTAACCTGGTACTTTGCTGATCCCCAGAGGGCCAGGCGCCGCGGTGGCGTCAAAGTTGGAACCAGGGCTGTCCGTGGGTAGTTCCCATGCAAACAGTCACGTCCAACATGCGGATGCCTTGCCGAGCCCAAAAGCACGGACCAGTTCCAGCTTTGGTGTACTAGCTGCGCCGCGAAGGAACACCAAATGAAGGCACATTGCATACACTTAGTGAATGCGCAAATTGTCACTTTCTTCAAGACCTGGCAGGGACGGTGGCTTGAATTGGCAGCTTGATTTTGTTGTGCGATGCTAGTCAAGTTCTTCAGACACATCTTGCGTTTGCGACAGTGTACACGGCGAAAAAAATAACCGTTGGTACTGAAACAGCAACCTGAAACAGCAACCTTCTGAAACTTCTGAAACAGCAACCAGAACTTTTGACCCCTGCTGAATTATCTTACTGCTCGGTACTGTCAAGTTAACCTCAGAACGTGGTACAAGATATTGCACTCAAATGAAGGTACCCTGCATGGCATCCACTGAAAGACATCAAGTCTGAACGACGACAGCTTGCAGGCTAACTTTAGCCTGTATCAATCTGTAATGGTTCGAAAAGAGCAGAATAAAAGCGGCCACTTTGTTATCTGTGCAGGCCCATAGAGTGCTTTAGTTGAGCGTTTACGGTCCGTTCCACTCAAGGCGGCTTACGCTAGCACTTTCCACACAACCGCTTAGCAGGAGCGCAAGTGCGCTTGCGCACAGCGAGTTGCTCCCATCACGGCAAGACGTGCACATGAAACGCCAAATCTACGTAGTTCTCTGCAGTGTCTGAGCGCGCGAACCCTGCTCGGAGTGGAGCCAGGGGCGTAGCCATGGGGGGAGGGGGGGGGTACAGGGGGTGCTGATGGGGCTTCAGCCCCTCCCCCCCCCCCCCCCCCCCGAAATTTTTTCCTGCTGGCATGCACCGCCGACCAAAATAACCACCGCGGCGCCGGGAATCATTCTGGATTTGTCTACACTGTCTTTTTCACGCTCGTAACGCATTTCGGCAGGATCATTACGCACTCTCGCTGGATTTTGTGGCAAGGCCCTTGCACCTGGAGTCACATGACGCAAGGAGCCCTATCCGAGCACTAACTCTAAGGGCTTTTCGATAGCGAGTGGGCGCGTTGCGGCATTTCGGAGCGGCAGTGAAATCTACGGAGCGCATGGATTTCAATTCTGAAGTTTTATGGGTATAAAATTCTCATAAACTTTTGACGCGGAAGGTGCACTGACATCACCAAAGGCGTGCATTAGATTTTCAATTCTGGAACTTTATGGGTTTAATGGTCTTGTAAAATTTGGCCAACATGCGCGCACTGGAGCGCTCGTGTCCAAGGCGTTCCAGAAATGGAAGCACGCGCTCGCAATCTTCCACACACACAATACTAAATATCACCGTGACTGTCAGCTGACAGCTGATAATTTTCTCCAAAGATTTTCAGGAAGCGCGCTCAATGTATTCGATCATCTGGATCAGGGCAGGCAAAGTAAAATAAGAGAAAACAGTAGAAAGTTAACGAGCTATTATTGAGACAGTTCTATTTTCCAGGTGACAAGGCCTGGCTCTCCGTGGCCTAATTAAGCAAAGCCCCCGCTGAAAATACTAGTATTTTCGGAGCGCTTCTTCGCATGTGAGCTGATTGTGGAGATACAAATGCGAAGAACCATTTGAAAAGTTGACTTGGCCAGTAATGGCTCGTATTTAAGCCCACATCCACAAAACCAAATTATAGAAATTTGTGGTGAAATTATCAAAGAAAGCCTAAATGCAAAAGTAAACGCTGCAGGCTGCTTCTGCATACTTGCTGACATGACGGATGTTGCTGAAATTGAACAGCTTACTGTTTGGGCAAGGTATCTAAACATGGATGCCAACGACATAGAAGGAGTGTTTTTAGGTTTTAGCACCGCAATAAAAGCCCTCTCTCATTGCGGCTGCAAGTTCTATGCAAATGTGTACAAACTGCTGCAGATTCTAATCACCCTTCTAGTGACCCCTGACAGCGCACAGACAATAATTTCTAACATGAGATTACTAAAAAAACTACTTGCGCTCTACAAATTCTGAGGAACGCATGGCTAGGCTGGCGCTTCTATACGCCCACAGAGACGTCGGCATCAACGTGTCCGAGGTCATTGAGCGCTTCGCCAAACTTCCCAGCCGAGTGTAGTTTTTTCTTCACATAGCGAAGCAGCGAAAATCAATGCAAGTCAAGAGTTCTGTTCCTTCAGGTCCATAAACTCGTAATTATGAGAATGTATGACTGTTCATTTGCTTTTAAAACCGCAGAAATGTTCACCGTTTATTCTAACAGTTAGCATCGTGATCAAAATTTTCATGCGAATACGAATATTACGAGGAGATCAATGAACAATTTTGACCGACCTTGCTCATTGAAAGCCATGCCCACGCGGCGTTTCCCAGCAAACAAACTCGGATATAGGGTAGTTCAACTTACCGTGTCATCTGTGGCTTTCGTTTGGCCTTCCTTCTTTAGCTACCTGGTTTTACTTCTTTTTTGAACCGAAGCAATACCCTTCTTCTATTTTGGGTGCAGAATATTTGTTGCCGCTCTGCAGGCAGTTAAATTACACATCTTCGTACTGATTTCTGCAATATTCCTCTATTATTCTACCCATATGGTGCTCTCGCCACCGCTGCATGGCCCAAGTACATATCACGATTTCTGCGATCATATTTATGTTCTTGCCAGGATCATCTGTCTTTCTGTGCTCAAAGTTTACTATCTGTGACTGCCCAAGATGTGTATTTGTCTTGTTTGATGCATTATATACAGTGACGTTTGCTTAAATAAGAAGATTTATTGGAGACTAATACGTATATTTAAATATCTTGTTGCGAGGTTTTGTATATACAAGCAGCGAACTTTGTTTCCAGCGACACTTCTTTGCTCTTTATCAAGTTGTGTCTTCGCATTTGTATATTCCATACTATCTTCGCATTTCTAATGTGTATTTTGCAGAACTCCTGCTTTTTATATGTACTCACTGTTGCGGCTATAATCTCGGTGTAATTACAATGCACGACCGGTAACAGCTGCTCCTGCGCAATCTATTGCAACAAAGGACAGTGTCATTGAGGTTTTTCCCTTGCCGTTGCATGTGTACAAAAATGTAAACAAGACTTTTGAATGACAAACATTCATCAAAATATTTGTCCTCAACTTGTTCTTTTCACGGCCTTTAGGTTTTTTTATATCAGCTACATGCACTGATTTGCTGGTTTCGATCTGATATGGTTCTAAAGTTCGTGTGATATTTTCTTCACTTAGTAAATAGACAAAAAAAAAGCGCGGAAGCATTCATATCAGTCATTTCTTCCAGAATGTTTGGGACATGCGAATATATTCTTTTATGAAAAAAAGACATATTTTACTTGACAGTGCTTAGCGTTGAATAATGCGTCTGTAGCGTCTAATATACAATAGCATTGCCACTGGCAATGCAGGTAGTATTCATGTATTGGATCCCTCGACAAATTTAGCAAGGAGGAGGCCGCGCTGCAGCGTCAGCCCCCCCCCCCCCCCCCCCCTCCCGAACAAAATGTCTGGCTACGCCACTTAGTGGAGCGTAAGCGCCGCTCAGCCAAAACTGTCTAATAACTGAAGCTCTTTCCAGAAGTAACTGCGGGCGAATTGAACAGCATTGTGACATTTGCTTGTCTGAATTTCACCACTTGCATTTTCAATGTATAGAAATACTGACGCTGTGTTCGACCGTTTTGGAACGTTTTGGATATGGATCGGCTTTGAAATGCAAGTTCCTTGTTGCCAGATGCACTTTATATTTTTTATTAACGCCGCCATATGAAACATCTTCCGGAGACAAGGTATTGTCACGGGTATAAAACTATTTACACGATGTATTTACAAGAGATACAAAAACAGTTGCTGAGAATCCAGAGAAGCTGTTGCCACTTCGTTGTCTTCTCTATCATCCACACTGTCTTCTTTCTTCACCGTAACACAGCCCCCGACAGAAAAAGCACCGGGACCAACACCACCTAGACTAGACCTAATCTAGGTGGTGTTGTTAAAACGGGGCCGCCGGGAAGAGCATAGTAAGGCTTAAGCCGAGAGACGGGTACGACGTCAGGTGATGTGGATCCGGGTGGCATGACGGAGGTCATTGGGATTATCGCATAGGTGACATTGGTAACTTGACGTAGGACGCCGTAAGGGCCTTTGTAGCACGAAAGGAGTTTCTCGGAGATCCCCACTCGGCGGCAAGGGGACCACGTAGTACGAGAGAGCCTGGTGAAAAGTATGTCTCATAATGGCGGCATTTCTAAGCGTGCTTTTGAGTTTCCTGCGATGCCAGCAAACGAGTAGGGGCAAGCTGGCGCGCATGGTCAGCGTGGGCGATGGCGTCGCTGGCATGCTCCGTTCCAGAATTCCGTACCAAAGGGAGTGAAGCGCCCAACGGTAATACAGGGTCGCGACCGAAGAGCAAGTAAAAGGGGGGATACCCCGCAGTATCGTGGTGTGACGAATTATAGGCGAATGCGACATAGGGTAAGCGCAATATCCCAGTCCTTGTGGTCGGGTGAAACCTATTTCGATAGCATGTCAGTGATGGTCCGATTAAGTCGCACAGTAAGGCCATTGGTGTGGGGCTGATAGAAGGTAGCCAGTTTGTGCTTGGTAGAACATGAACGTAGGATATCGGCGATGACTTGGGAGGGGAAAGTGCGGCCGCGGTCGGTAAGGAGCTGACGCGGGGTGCCATGGACTAAAATGATATCCCGGAGTAGGAAATCAGCGACGTAAGTCGCACAGCTCGTGGGAGGAGCCCGAGTGATGGCGTAGCGCTTTCGCGTAACCAGTAGCCACAGCGATCCACCTGTTGCCGGAGGTGGCATCGGGGAAGGGGCCAAGAAGATCCAAACTCACGCGGAAGAATTAATGCGTTGGAATGGCGATCGGCTGTAAGCACCCGGCAGGAAGCCATTGCTGGTTTTTTCCAATGTTGACAGGGCTTGAAAGCAGCTACGTATTGCCGTACGGAGCATGCGAGGGCGGGCCAAATCGGCGGCGCACGTGCTCGTAAGTGCGAGAAATCCCAAGGTGGCTGGCAGTTGGGGCATCATGAAGCTCCTGAAGCACGGTTGAGCGGAGGTGTTGAGGAACGACAAAGAGAAAGGGAGGACCGTCTGGTTGAAAATTGCGTCGATACAATATCATGTCGTTGAGGACGAAGAACCGTAACAATGGATCAGCAGGAGCAGCTTCCGTTCGGTCAATGGGGGTCCTCAAGGTAGAGTCATGGCGTTGCTCGTGGGCCATGTCCAAAAGCTGGGAAATGGAAAGACAACTTGCGGAAGTGTCCGTGTCGGCGTTGGCGGGCGTGTGTATAGGGAACGGGACAAGCAGTCGGCGTCATTGTGTAGGCGACCAGACCTATACACCGCAGAATGGGAACACTCGCCTCGTGTAGCCGCAGAGCCCATCGTCCAAGCCTCCCTGGGGGTTCTTTTAAGGACGAAAGCCGACATAGGGCATGGTGGTCCGTTACAATAGAAAAGGGCCTGCCGTTTAAAAATGGGCGGAATTTCGCTAATGCTCACACAAGGGCTAAACATTCGCGCTCGGTAATGGAGTAATTCCGCTCCGCAGGCGGCAAAAGACGGCTACCGTACGCTATAACACATTCATGGCCGTGCTGAAGTGTGCCAAGACGGCCCCGATTCCGAGACCACAGGCACCGTTGCGCATCTCTGTAGGAGCTGACGTATCGTAGTGTCCTAGAATCGGCGGGGTGGTGAGTATGGTGGTAAGGCCAGAAAAGGTGGTGGCCTGAGAGGCTCCCCATGAAAACGACAGACTTTTCTTCAGGAGATCTGTCAGAGGGCGTGCTGTGGTGGCAAAATCTTTAACAAAGCGTCGGAAGTAAGAGCAATGACCCACGAAACTTCGGACATCTTTTGTGGACTGGGAAGCAAGAAACTCTTTCAAGGCGCGAATTTCTGGGTCCAGTCGAATGCCAGACGCATTGACATGTCCAAGAACAATAATTTCACGGTGTGCAAAGTTACATTTCTTTGAGTTGAGCTGTAGACCGGCCTTGCGAAAAACAGCAAGTGCAGCTGAAAGGCACTCAAGGTGTGTGCTGAATGTGGGCGAGAACACAATAGCATCATCAAGGTAGCAGAGGCAAGTCGACCACTTGAAGCGTCAATACCAGGAATTAGGGACATTTCGTACAGTTTCTTTTTTTCGCCACCACGTGGCGTATCGACCTTAAAGAATTCGAAATTCCCGCTATGACGTATCTATGACGCACAACTAAAGAAAGCGCAATAAAAAGAAACACACCCTGAAGCTGTCGCTTCACCTCGGTGCTTGGAAACGAGCGCGCTTGTGTATCAGCGTTATCTCGAAGACGGCCAGCTACTTGCTCTACTGACAATGAATCGACGGTTTTGCTAGACACCTGGCCAGAAAGCTCGTCCGCATTCTGGAGAGATGTCTGGCCGAGATAAAGGCTCCCGCGAAGCTTCCGTTGAATATATATTTTTTTCCTTGAGCAGACTTCTTATTTGTGCACCACTGTGGCCACGGTCTTGCATATACGTCACGGTTCTGTTTCATGGGTTTCCTATAGAACTCGCGTGATCCATTGTTTAAGAGGAAGCTTTAGCTCGGGCCTATCTTCGATGCCGGATTCTCAAATACACGTAAAATGCAGGAATGATTTTATGAGAAAATCGCTGAAACGATTTGAATGAAATGTGTTGCATTAAGAGGGAAAATTAAATTGCAGAGACTGCAGCAAATAGAATTTTCGTTTATAAATGTCGTGTAATGTTTTCAAAGAATCGCAGGATGTTCGTAAATTTGAAAAAAAAATAGAAGCATGAAGTTTCCAAATCCGCAACTCAGCCATTAAAAACAAATATGGCATTTCTATAAACTGCACCCGTTGGAGCATCAAAAGCGAACAATTTTTTTTGCTATACCTTAAAACTTACGTGAATTTGTTATAATGTTTGGAAGGGTTTTGCAAATGCAACATTCACAACATAGTGGTATATTTCAGGATGGTGTATGATATATGATTGCTATCCGCTTTGGATGTATTATTAGGTGCAGTTTACAGAATTCCGATATCATTTTTAGCTGCTGAGGTACATAGCTCTATAAGTCAAGTTTTCTTTTTCGAAATTTGGCAATTCTTTAAAATTTGACGTAAGAAAAGTAGACAGCCTATAATAAAATATCCCTTTCTGCAATCACTACACTTAACTTTTTTTTCTAAATTCAACATAACTCATCAGATTTGGTGCATTGGTTGCTCTGAGAAACAATTGCCGATTTCCCATGTATTTCGATAGTAGCCCCAAAGCTCAATGATCCCCCTAAGTTCGAGCTTGAATAATATACTTGTTGGCAAGATACGTTTGTAAAGTGTGATCGTGGCCTAATGAGCTAGAGCACCGGCGTACTGAGCTCAACGGCCGAGGATATGTTTGTAAAGCGTCTTGGGAAGGAATAGGAGAAAAGAAAGGGAGAAGGCTGGTATGTTATGCAGAAGCGTGTCTGGTTGGCTAAAAATTACTAAATGCTTTGGTCGTCATACCACCTCAGGTTCCATCAGCATAATTTCTATTTCAGTCCGCTAGTATTGTGCAATTATTGTCAATCAATCGAGATTAGAACACCGGCGTCATGGCATTGTATTCCGTCGCAATCATTTATCGCCATCACTTAAGAATCAACTCATTGTCGTCATGCCGTCGTCCTCATATGCCTTTGTCGTTCTATCGACATTATTCCTACCTCGTAATTCCATCGTCGTCACTGCATGCACCGTCGGCCTGCGGTCCTTGTTCTACCATCGTGAGGTAACATTGGCGAGCGATGGTCATAACAAAGCGGGTCAATCAGGGAGACAGTGCATGGCCGCATATAGCCGAATCACTTGAACCATCAGGTGAAACACTACGGATTCTAAATAAAGGTGCCTTAGCTAACACGGTGTGTCGCTTCTTGCTCGCTAGATTGTGTGAATGTTAATCGCATTAACTTCGATACTCATCTTAACATGGGTTCTGCAGGAATTCTTTCGTCTTCGCGACACTAACGAACTCTTGTCTACATTGTTCCCAGCCTATTAACACCTCGAATTCCTAGAGGTGATCGTGCTCAGGCATGTGATGGACGACCCGAAGTTTGATGGAGGTAGCGGTATGATTTCGACAGCGGCGCCGCCTATCGACCAGGAGAAACACATTTGGGTGGGTGGGAATAGCGGCGAAAGGCACACTTCATGAGTTGCTAGACATCACAGATTCGAATCAACCTGACAAAGAGTTAGAAATATATATGCATTGCAGTCGCGCTAAAGAAATGGAAAACTATTGGATTGGTGTGAGACTCGCTGCAAAAACATTCATTAGACTGTTTCAGGTATCCGAGCTATCCTTAACGGGAATCAATGAGATGAGTTTCGATAGAGCTCGTTACATTTTTCAAGAGCGGAAGACGTGCCTAGAGGCAGACTCGACTGCAATATTTTGTTGCTGCACAAAAATATCTAGATTTTCGGCGCGATCATTTTAAAGGAAAAACAAAAATTAAATAAGTTTTCAAGAATTACTTAGAGTACCTCGATAAAATTGTAGCAAATAAATTCTGAAACGTTCATTTGCAACTTTTTTGTATCTTAAGGCACAGGGCAACTTACTACTGGTTTCCATTAATTTTCTTTGTTATATTTTCAAGCGAGTTGAATATTCTGCCGTAGGTTAATTCACAATTAGCCCAACTAATTAAACTGAGACTTTCAAGTGTATATTGTTCTTAGACAAATGCTTTACGTCTACGCGGATGCTGCAAAATTTCTCACATTGGGGAGGGGAATATGAAAAACAAAATAGAAATGCAGAGCATTTTATTGCCACAGCAAATTTTCATTTTTAATGCTATTTCCACAATTTAAGTGGCTCGACCCTCGTGTTCGCAGCCTTGTAAATGTTTTTGAAAGCACTGGGTGCGTTGTCTGCGAATTTACGTGAATAAGCAAGCAGATCATACTTTAATCTGGGCGAGAAAAAAAAGAAGGAAAGCCTACGTTGTAGATGCACTGTACTGAAACACAATTAGACAGAGTCTAAATTTGCATATATTTCTAAACAAGGATGCCTAAATTGTCGATTAAAAAATTGACATAATTTTAATGAAGCCGAATAAAGCAATAAAAATGGCATGTTCCGTGTGAAAATATGATGAGCGTTAGCCTTGTCGGTCAACAATTTCTGTTTAATGAAAAAAAAAAGCTTCTAGTGGCCGTGTATTATCGTATTCCTGAAAGCCAGTAACCAGCGTATCTAAATTTACATTGGCGCCAAAATTATTGGCTCGAGTTCCATCACTGTATCCGAATGACTATATCAGATTCAAAAGTGAGATTAAATGGCGGGCCGTGGCGTGTGCGGTAGTGTTCACCTATGCCTTTGCTATAGTATGTTGCCGCACTCTTTAAAGCATGAGCATGGTGATCAACCGATGTGCTTTTCTACAACTTCATCCCTAAATGTAAGCCGGGGTTCTGCCACTCCCGGTGGTTGTTAGCCTGATCCCTCCCTATTTTCTTAACTGTCGATTGTGTGGTTTGTTTTCATACCAAATATTCACTTAATATTCTGTGCGTGTTCGGCTAGTAATGAAATTTTATTTCTCTCACAGTTAAGTTATCAAGTAACCAGCAAGAAGGGATGCAGGGCAAAAACCTGCTTTGATGCAGCTTGAAGACCGCCCGGCGGCCGTTGGTCACATGACAGTATCTTCACAATAATCGAGAACTCGAGCTAGCTTCGTATAGGCAAAAAGGCTAATGGGTCGAACAGAACCGGGCCGGCCAAAGTATGGTACTTTCGGGCTCGGGTCAGGCCCGGACTTGAAAAACCGGCCCGTGCAGTGCTCTACTTCAGATAGTCTGATCAGCAGATTCCCATACCGTCACGTAGTAGTGACGTTGAAGTAAACAGTCGTAAAACTGTGTATGGCGAAACTGATTCTTTATTGGGCGAACATGTACCCACAAAAGCAAGCTACACTTGAAGCACAACGAAAGCGGCGAATACTGTCGGCGATCGTCGAAATCTGATCAGTGGCGATCAGCTTTTATACATGAGTCATTGAAGGCCCCGGAATAATCCCTGGTACGCACATGTCTTCCCGAAAGTTCTAGATACTTCGCGTCGCTCATACAATCAGATTACATGAGCGTCGGTGACAAGCGACAACGGATAGAAGCATCGATAACGTTCGAGAAACTTCAGATACATGCAGGCGCGTCCTGTGCCTAGCGATAACGTTTAACATTTGTTGGCTGGTGAAAAGCGGTCGCCGGTGAAAGATAAACATGTATACGTGTCAATACCCTTCCCTTAAAAAGCATCGTCCCGCTGCTATAAAAAGAAAGCGAAAACAAAACCACGCGTACAGAGAGAGAGACAGAGAGAGAGAGAAAAAAACAACAAACAATAACAAAGTAACAAAGTACCGAAGTTCTTTAGCGGGCGTAGAAAGGCTTAAGACGCACCACGTAGATGACTTCAGGTCGAGCCCGGCGCCGCTGTGCGAAATGCCGTCTGGCACGACCTCATAGTCCAGTGCGCCAATACGTCGGATTATCTTATATGGTCCGAAATAGCGACGCAACAGTTTCTCGCTAAGTCCTCGTCGGCGTATCGGAGTCCAGACCCAAACACGGTCGCCGGGCTGGTACGCGACGTAGCGTCGTCGAAGATTGTAGTGTCGGCTGTCGGTCCTCTGCTGGTTCTTGATGCACAGGCGGGCGAGCTGTCGACCTTCTTCGGTATGCTGCAAATAGGTGGCAACGTCGAGATTTTCTGCGTCGGTGACGTCCGGTAGCATAGCATCAAGCGTCGTTGCCGGGTTCCTTCCGTAGACCAGGTTGAACGGCGCCACGTGCGTCGTTTCTTGCACGGCCGTGTTGTATGCGAAGTTCACGTGCGGAAGGATGGCATCCCACGTCTTGTGTTCGACGTCGACGCACATTGCCAGCATGTCGGCGATGGTCTTATTTAGGCGCTCGGTGAGGCCATTCGTCTGCGGGTGGTAGGCGGTGGTCCGGCGATGACTTGTGTGGCTGTATCGCAGGATGGCTTGAGTTAGTTCTGCCGTAAAGGCCGTACCTCTGTCGGTGATGAGGACTTCTGCGGCACCGTGACGCAAGAGGGTGTTCTCAACGAAGAATCGGGCTACCTCGGCGGCGCTGCCTTTGGGCAAGGCTTTTGTTTTGGCGTAGCGGGTGAGGTAGTCCGTAGCTACGACGATCCATTTATTCCCGGACGTCGACGTCGGAAAAGGCCCCAGTAAGTCCATCCCGATCAGCTGGAACGGTCGGCGAGGTGGCTCGATCGGCTGTAGAAGTCCGGCTGGCCTTGACGGCGGTGTTTTGCGTCGCTGACAGTCTCGGCATGTCCTTACGTAATGGGCGACTTCGGCAGAGAGGCGAGGACAGTAGCATTTTTCTTGTATCCTCGCGAGCGTGCGGGAAAACCCGAGGTGTCCAGCCGTTGGGTCGTCATAGAGAGCTTGCAGAACCTCTGGACGCAATGCTGAGGGTACCACGAGGAGGTAGTTGGCTCGGAGAGGCGAGAAGTTTGTTTTTAAGAGAATGTCGTTTTGCAAGAAAAACGACGCCAATCCTCGCCTGATCCCCTTGGGCACAATGACGGTCTTGCCTTCCAGGTAGTCTACAAGGCTCCTTAGTTCCGGGTCAGCTCACTGTTGTTGGGTCCCAAGAAAGTGTCGTCATCCTGGTCGTCCTGTGGCGGCGGTTCGACGGGGGCGCGAGACAAGTAGACAAGGACTGATGGGTCCCGACAAAGTGTCGTCATCCTGGTCGTCCTGTGGCGGCGGTTCGACGGGGGCACGAGACAAGCAGTCGGCGTCAGAGTGCTTTCGCCCTGACTTGTAAACGACGGTGATGTCGAATGCTTGAAGTCTCAGACTCCATCGTGCGAGGCGACCTGAAGGATCCTTCAAGTTAGCTAGCCAACACAAGGCGTGGTGGTCGCTCACAACTTTGAAGGGCCTGCCATAGAGGTAGGGGCGAAACTTTGATGTAGCCCAGATGATGGCGAGGCACTCCTTTTCGGGTGTGGAATAATTTGTTTCCGGTTTCGACAGCGACCAGCTAGCGTAACTTACAACCCTTTCTAGCCCGTCAGTCCTCTCCACAAGCACGGCGCTGAGTCCTACGCTGGTTGCATCGGTGTGCACTTCGGTATCGGCGTTTTCGTCGAAATGTGCAAGTATTGGCGGCGATTGCAGGCGTCGCTTCAGTTCTTCAAATGCTTCGACTTGCGGCGTCTCCCACTTGAACTCGACGTCGGCCTTCGTGAGGTACGTCAGTGGCTCAGCGATCCGTGAAAAATCCTTGACGAAGCGCCTGTAATAGGCGCGCAGTCCAAGGAATCTACGGACTGCCTTCGTGTCGGTGGGCGGAGGAAAGTCAGCGATGGCCGCAGTTTTCTGTGGGTCAGGGCACACTCCAGACTTGTTGATGACGTGGCCCAAAAACAAGAGCTCCTCGTATGCAAAGCGGCACTTTTCTGGCTTTAACGTGAGTCCGGAGGTCTTGATTACTTGAAGAACTGTTTGAAGGCGCCGGAGGTGTTCCTCGAAGCTTGAGGCAAACACATGTAACGACGTCGTCCAAATAGACAAGGCAAGTCTGCCACTTCAAGCCTGCCAGTACATTATCCATGACGCGTTGGAAAGTCGCGGGTGCCGAGCAAAGACCAAACGGCATGACCTTGAACTCGAACAGTCCGTCTGGTGTTATAAATGCAGTCTTCTCCCAGTCCCTCTCGTCGACTTCGACTTGCCAGTAGCCGGTTTTGAGGTCCATTGGCGAAAAAGTTTGCGTTGTAGATTCGATCCAAGGCGTCGTCAATACGTGGGAGAGGGTATACGTCTGTCTTTTGTGATTTTATTGAGGTGACGATAATAGACGCAGAAACTCAGCGTTAAATCCTTATTTTTACTAACACCACAGGGGACGCCCACGGACTCTTGGACGGCTGGATGATGTCGTCCCGTAGCATTTCGTCAACTTGTTGCCTTATGGCCTCGCGTTCCCGCGCCGCAACTCGGTACGGGCTCTGACGGAGTGGGCGGATATATTCGTCGGTTATGATGCGGTGCTTGGCGACAGGGGTTTGTCGAACTTTTGACGACGACGAGAAGCAGAGCTTTTTAGCTGTTCTTTCTTATGATTGGGAAGGTTCTGATTGACGTCGAAAGTTGGTTCAGATACTACAGTCGTCGTTGCAGGTGTACTAGAGTCAGTGAAGGCGAAAGCACTGCTGGCTTGTACTATTTCGTCGATGTAGGCGACCATGGTGCCTTTGTTAATGTGCTTGTATTCGTGGCTGAAGTTCGTGAGCATCACTCTTGCTTTCCCTGCACGTAGCTCAGCTATGCCTCTAGCAACGCAAATTTCACGGTCGTGCAGTAAGTGATGATCGCCCTTGATGACGCCCTCCATGTCTGCAGGCACTTCGGTACCGACGGAAATCCTTACGCTGGAGCGAGGCGGAACGGTGATTTGTTCTTCTAGCACATTCAAGGCATGGTAACTGATGTTTGTATCCGGTGGTATCGCATTGTGCGTTGAAAGCGTTATCGACTTGGACCTTAAGTCGATGACTGCACCGTGTTGGTTTAGAAAGTCCATGCCTAGGATAACATCCCTGGAGCAGTGCTGCAGGATTACGAAACTCGCCGGGTAAGTGCGGTTGTTTACCGTGACTTGCGCTGTGCAGATTCCAGCCGGCGTTATTAGGTGTCCTCCCGCTGTCCGGATATCGGGTCCTTGACAGGCCGTTTTCACCTTCTTCAACTTGGCGGCGAACTCGCCACTGCAGACAGAATAGTCGGCTCCAGTGTCGACGAGAGCGGTGACATTATGACCATCGAATCGCACGTCTAGATTGGTAGACCGTCGTCTGGCGTTACGGTTAAGTCGTGGCGTCGGATCACGGCTACGTCGGCTTGCTCCGCTGCTGCTACGTCGCGTTGGTAGGTCTACTTTCGGCGGCGAAGTGTTGTCGTCAAGGCTCTTGCCAGGCGCTATGCTGATACCTCGTCATGATGATACGCGAATCTAGTTCGTCGGCGGCGGAGTATCTTCAGCATTGCGTCGTACAGCAACCGCACCTCCATCGGTTGCTGCCTTTAGTTTCCCGGGTAAGGGCTGGGAGATCGGCCCCGGGTTGGGCCGGCATACAGCCGGCGATGCGGCGAGATGTAGCGGCCTGGTGACGGCGAGCGTGAGGGTCGTCGTGGTTGCCACTGGGCTCTGGCGAGGTAGTCGGCGATGTCACGTGGCCACTCGCCAAGCTGTGGACGTGGCGCGTTGACGGCGAACCCTTGCAGGCCCACAAAACAAGCTACAATCGAAGCACAACGAAAGCGGCGAACACAGACGGCGAGCGTCGAAATCTGATCAGCGGCGAAACGCGTCGGGTTTTATACATGAGTCATCGAAGGTCCCAGAATAATCTTTCGTACCCGTGTGTCTTCCAAAAAGTTCTAGATAATTCCCATCGCTCATACAATCAGATTACATGAGCGCTGGTGACAAGAGACAACGGATAGAAGCATCGATAACGTTCGAGAGACTTCCGATACATGCAGGCGCATCCTGTGCCTAGCGATTACGTTGAACGTTTGTTAGCCGGTGAAAGATAAACATGTATACGTGTCAATATGATTATGAAAGATTGAGTAAAGCAGCTTAAGACGTAACCTGCTTCCCTGTTCAAGCAAAAGGATCCAGTCAAGTTATTTTTTCCTCTTGCACTTAGAAAGCGGTTGTATATCCCCAGGTCGAACAGTGTCGCGACGGATTGGACTTTTTCGAAAGCATTATTATGCAAAAAAATTAATTGTTGGGCTTTACGTGCCAAAACCACGATCTGATTATGAGGCACGCCGGGGTGGGGAACTCCGGATTAATTTAGTCCACCTGGGGTTCTTTAACGCTCACCCAATGGAGCATTGATATGCACATCAGAAACCACATTCAACACAGAGCATGCCTACACCAACATTGGTAAAACTTGTTTTTTACGCTGCTCTTTTACGTTAATACTTCTGTGTTTTAAACTTTGTTGCAAGAAGTGAAGGGCATGCCCTGCATTTCTAACTACGGTATTAACATGTTATGACCAAGAGCCATCCTCTGACAGCAGAAGACCTAAATATTTCATTGGTGAATTATTTTTCTATTTCAACTGGCCACTTAACAAGTACTTATATATGATTTTGTTACATTTTTCTAGTGAAGCTGCTACATAATTATTTATGTTTAGGGGCATGCTATTAGTGACACACCATTTTTATACTCGCTTCAAGTCGGCCGCCAATAAAAACAATGACTCATTAGATGCCCTTGCACACAGTACACAATCATCCACAAAAATTGTATCCCGGTTCGATAATATCACACATATTGCTAATAAAAAAACCTTGCACTCGGCCGCGCAACGCTTGGAACTGCGAAGCTGTGTGATCGTAGCCCAGCGTTTCCCGGAAGTGCACGCGAACTTTTCATCTTATCACTCATGTAGATGATAATTTCTTTTCGTGCGTCTCGGACTTACGGCCGACACTGCGCGTTGCACAGCGCAGCTTGCAACACCGACACCGCTTTCCAATGCCGACATCGCGTTCCAGGAGACCCGCTTCGTGAATGCGTCGCTCTCTCTCTCTGTCGCTCTCATAGCACGCAAAACCTCTTCACCTCGCAGAGCACGACCATACAAACGCGTCAGCTGTGGACGAATACGACGACGCTCGAACGCAACGCAGCCGTCGTGCAGCACGAACATGCGGCACGGGCCGTCGGTGCTGCCAGATTGCACTCCGGCGCTGATGGCCTGCAAGGACTCGTCGCGATGTTGTTCAGCGCGCATGTCGCACATGTCAGTGGAAGCCAACACGCAGGTCTCCAGATCATGTGCAACAGGATCAGGAGGATCCACGGGATGACGAGAGAGGCAGTCAGCGTCCTTGTGCAGACGTCCAGACTTGTAGATGACAATAAAAGAAAATTCCTGGAGCCGCAAAGCCCAGCGACCAAGCCGTCCTGTCGGGTCCCGGAGGGAAGACAGCCAGCAGAGGGCATGGTGGTCTGTAATGACCGAAAACGTGCGGCCGTACAAATATGGCCGGAACATGGCGACAGCCCACACTAAAGCCAAGCACTCACCCTCGGTGATGAAGTAATTCCTCTCAGAAGGTGACAGCAGGCGGCTGGCGTAAGGTATCACGCACTCAGTAAGAACAGCACCGATGCCGTGGCCGCTGGTATCAGTGCGGACTTCGGTCGGTGCAGATGGGTCAAAGTGGGCAAGTATGGGAGGGGTGGTCAGAAAGCCGATGAGAGCGGCGAACGCGTGAGCCTGCTCCGGGCCCCATGAGAAAGGCGTGTTCTTCTTTAGAAGATCTGTGAAAGGGCGAGCAACGTCGGCGAAGTTTTTGACGAAACGGCGAAAGTAAGAACACAGGCCGACGAAGCAGCGCACGTCAGAAGCAGAACGAGGCACAGGAAAACTGCGAACGGCGCGAACTTTATCCGGATCTGGTTGTACACCGGTTGCGTTAACGAGATGTCCCAACACGGTAATCTGACGGCGCCCGAATTGACATTTCGTAGAGTTCAGCTGAAGGCCGGCTTTTCGGAAGACTGCAAGAATTGCAGCGAGTCGCGTAAGGTGGCTGCTGAACGTGGGAGAAAAAACAATAACGTCGTCAAGATAACAAAGACAGGTGGTCCATTTGTAGCCTCGCAGAAGAGAGTCCATCATTCGTTCAAATGTCGCAGGAGCATTGCATAGGCCAAAGGGCATTACTTTGAACTGATATAAACCATCAGGTGTTATGAAGGCAGTCTTCTCAAGGTCCATTTAATCAACAGAAATCTGCCAGTAGTCGGATCGAAGATCAATGGACGAGAAGTATGTAGCTCCGTGCAAGCAGTCCAAGGCGTCATCGATGCGTGGTAATGGGTAGACGTCCTTTCGCATGATCTTGTTTAAATGGCGATAGTCGACGCAAAAACGCCAGGTACCATCCTTTTTCTTCACGAGGACGACTGGCAAAGCCCAAGGACTGGCTGATGATTCGATGACCCCTTTGCGGAGCATTTTGTCCACTTCTGATTGCATTACTCTACGTTCAGCATGTGATACACGATAGGGACGCCGACGAATAGGATTCATGTCTCCAGTGTTTATACGGTGGTGAACAACAGATGTTTGGCCGAAAGGGCGGTCGCCAAAATCAAAGGTGTCACTGTACGATTCGAGCAGGAGACGGAGGTCCTTGGCCTGAGCAGAGGTGAGGTCAGTTGCAATCATTTTGGCGAAGTCATCCATGAAAGAATCAGAGCTGTGAGCTGCAATTGGTGCTAATAATCCACTCTCGGCATCCATACTCTCAATGTCAAATTCGGACGTACAAGAAACGCTGGCCAAGAACATGCCAGCCGGAAGCACTTGAGGGCACAGGCTGAAGTTCAGAAGCGGGAGAACGACGTCATTATTCGTAACCGTGATCAGCCTATGCGGAACCGCAACGTTCCCGGTTCAAAAGCACGTCGACGATGGGGTGAAGCACATATTCACCGTCAGGAACCTGTGGCTGTGAGGTCAAAGCGACGTAAGTGACTGCCTCGGGTGACAGACGCACATCTTGAAGCGAGCACAGGCGCGGTGCTTGGAGCATCGGCGAGTTGATGCAGTTCCAACTGAAGGACGCCGGCTGCGCAGTCGATGAGAGCATAATGGTTGGATAAAAAGTCCAACCCAAGGATAACGTCGTGAGGGAAGTTGTCGATCACAGCTAAGAGAACAGAAGTAGGGCGGCCGGCTATACTTAAACGTACAGTACACATTCCGAGAACAACCAGCACGCCACCGTCGGGCACACGAAGCACTTGTGCAGCTTCTGGGGTGAGGACCTTCTTTAAACGTCTACGTAGGCTAGCACTCATCACAGATATGTGGGCTCCAGTGTCGACGAGTGCTTGGACAGGTACGCCGTCTACTTTGACGTCAATTATATTCTCTTTGTGGGCACAGACAGAGGATTTACTGCATTAGTTGTCAATGCAGCACCACCTCCGAGGGCTGCAATTCTTAGTTTTCCGAAAGGAACGCGGTCGAACGCCACAAGGTTCGAAAGGCGACGTGGCTGCGGCGAACGGGAAGATGGGCGACGTGTTTGTGGTGAACGAGACTGGTGTCCGCGAGGCGATGGTGAGCGACTGTACCACGTGTTCCTGGCAGAGTTGTCGGCACTGTTAGTCTCGGCCACGGACTCGGCGGAGGGCAGAACACGGCGGGAATTTCCATGAAAACAGTTCAGGTTGGTCGGCGTGCGAGGTGTTGAGGGGCACGAGTTGCGACAGTATCGGGCGACATGACCAATACGACTACAGGTGAAACATATCAGCTGGTCGTCCGCAGTTCACTCAGTCGGGTTGCGATAACGCGGAGAGAAGCGTCGCGGTGGATCAAACAGAGTAGAAGGGCGTTCGTTGGCTCTGGGGTTGGCCACAGCACAGACAGAATGTAAACCAATGCTTTCAAGTTCCTGGCGAACGATGGCTTGAACGAGAGGAACTGAAAGAGGGGTAGCGTCAGGGCGACGCGAACAGAAAGCTGCGTGCGCCATCACTTCCAGCTCACGTCGAACGATTCGCACCACGTCCTCTGATGGCGACGCATGCTGCTGTGTGGGCTGATCTTCACAAGAGGACGTTGCGGCAGTATTGGGGAGTCTGGCGAATGGTTGCAGGACTCGGCGGCTTTTGGCCTGCTCGAATTGTCGGCACTCTTTAATGATAGCATCAACTGAAGAACAGCGTTTGCACATGAGCAGATTAAAGGCGTCGTCAGCGATTCCCTTCAGCACGTGCCCGACCTTCTCAGCTTCAGTCATGTCGTGATCGCCTTTACGACAAATCGCCAGCATGTCCTGGATATACGAAACATAGAACTCTGTGGGGGATTGGGCGCGGGAGGCGAGTTCCTGCTTTGCGGAAATCTTACGGCCAGCTGGTTGGCCAAACAACTCTTTTAGCTTCTCTTTGCATTGGTGCCAGCTGGTCAGCTCCTCTTCGTGGTCTTCGTACCAGACCTTTGCCGTGCCTCTTAGGTACAACACGTTAGCTAGCATAGGCGTAGGGTCCCATCTGTTGACTCCACTCACGCGTTCGTACATGGCCGGGCACTCTTCAAACGTGGGCGCCATCGGTCCCACAGAAAGTTCGGGATCCTTGGCTTGTACAACCACAACCGATGGGGGACGACGAGCGTAGCTGGCGACGGCTGCCGTTGACGTTGGAGGCGGCAACGACGTTGATCC
>NC_051161.1:57679232-57719439 GCF_013339745.2 Dermacentor silvarum
CTTTTTATAGATTTTTCTTTTGTTGATAAATAATCTATAGACTGTCTATAGACAAAAGTTGATATGATTTTTATTATTTTTGTCTACTCACATTCTATAGACAGTCTATAGAAAAAAGTCGATAAGATGTTTGTTTCTTCTTGTCTACTTCCTCTCTATAGACTGTCTATAGAAAAAAGTTGATACAGTCTTTATTTATTCTTGCCCATTCAATGTCTATAGAGTGTCTATAGACAAAAATTGATGATTTCTATTTCTTTTTGTCTACTCACTTTCTATAGACAGTCTATAGAAAAAAGTCGATAACGTGTTTGTTTCTTCTTGTCTACTTCCTCTCTATAGACTATCTATAGAAAAAAGTCGATACAGTCTCTATTTATTTTTGTCCATCCATTGTCTGTAGACTGTCTATAGACAAAAGTTATTAAGATTTTTGTTTCTTTTTGTCTACTCCCATTCTATAGTCTGTCTACAGAAAAAAGTCGATAAGATGTTTGTTTATTTTTGTCTACTTCCTCTCTATAGACAACCTATAGAAAAAAATTCGATACAGTCTCTATCTATTCTTGTCTATTAATTGTCTATAGACAAAAATTAACAAGATTGTTATTTCTTTTTGTCTACTTCCATTCTACAGTCGGTCTACAGAAAGAAGTCAATAATTTGTTTGTTTCTTATTGTGATCTTCCGCTCTATAGACTACGTATAGACCAAAGTCGATACCGTGTCTATTATTCTTGTTGATTCTGTGTTTAAGGACTGTCTATAGGCGACAGTCGATAAAGGTGTTGATTATTTTTGTATACGCCTGGTTTACAGATTTTCTATAGGTGAAAGTTGATAAGGTGTCTACTTCTTTTATCTATTCCCCGTCTATAAATTTAGTCTTGACAAAAGTCGTTAAATTGTGTTTTTTGTCTATATCAGCGGTCTATATACACCGTTTATACGCAAAAGTTTTTCTGTTTGCTATTTATTTAGCCGATTGCCACTTTATAGAATGTCTACAGAGAAAAGCAGTAAAGGTCACCATGGTATCTCTGTCATTGAATTACGCAGTTCTTAATTATTATTTTACCAGATAATTAGGTGTTTAAGAGTCTGCTCGCCGAGTTTCATCCAGTATTGCACTGGTTTTTAACATGTAACCTCTGGGCCCGGCACCCTAGTTAGTCGGGAATGCATCCCCGACGATAATTTTTCCTTGCGAACCACACGGAGGCGGAATATATACTTCTATGTGATTGAAATTATTCTTTAATGGTTGCCTATATCCCTCCCGATGAACGCTATAGGGTGGGACATCACCAAAGATCATGTTAACTCGAGCGAACAGACCGTATACCGATTGCAGTAAGCTGTGAGATGAACTAAAGGACAGCCGATATTGTAAACGTCTTATTGATTCAGATTTACTTGCCGTCTATATACAAAAGTCGTTAAACTCGGCCCAACCCGTGTACGCTGTAACCAAGTGGAGGTACAGGCGGATAATACGGAGCAACGTTTGATATAAGCCACTGGGATTGTATATACTGCTGACATTTCTTTAAAGCCTTTTTGTAGAGTTTATTATAGATATGGTGTATATACTTCCGCATTTGTTCACCACATTATATGACCTCCGTAGTCGCTCTCGGCAATCCCAAGACAAACTTTACAGTTGTTTTTCATAGCATTACGTTTGCGGCAGTAAAATAAAGAAAACAAACTGCCGATCCAATCATGTAAATAGATGTTATGAATGCCAGTTTTAGCAAGAAGCGGATTACAAACAGGCATCAAGCTAACATCACAGAGACTTGTAATGTGTATAGCTGACAACGCAGAATTTGCTAGTGTGCGATGAACCGATGTCGCGCATGAGGTGTGCGCCTTATGTGTCGTCTGATTCTCAGATACTCTTTAGGTTCTCCCCATATCTAGGCTGCATCACTAATATCGCGTGGTTTTTCGCAGACTGATATCCCGCGCTATAAATTCATTAAAGCTTCTCGTTCACTTACAATGTGCGCCAGATACTCTGAGCCCACCCAGTCCTTTCCAGGCGCTATATGCCGGTGCGGCCGACCACATGCGTGCGTCATTAGTGTATTGATTGCTTTGACATATCACTGGAACAGACAAATGTGCACTAACATGTGCGCAGGTATCTTATTTGGCAGTATGTTGGAAGCTATGCTAGAAATGCACTGCATTACTCATCGTCGTTGGCCATAATGCTAGCGCCTGACTTGCGTGCTAACGGTTTTTACAAACACTGCGTTCATCCAAGTGTGCGCTCTTGCTCAATGCGATAGCCCACAGCGTTCGTAATACAGCGCGCCAAAGCATTTCCTTCTTCCATGGAAAGAACTGAAAGGTGAAAGCAACCGGTTTCGCGCGCATGGAACGCAGAGAAAGAGAGAGCGAGAGAGAGAGCGCGACCATAAAAAAAGAAAAAAGAAGAAAAAAAAGAAAAGGGCAAAGGGGCGCTCGGGTTTCTCGGAGCACGTACGCCGTCGGCGGCCTCAGCATTTGCGCATGCGCAGCGGCAGCAACGGCGGCGCGCCATCTCTCCGCGTCGATTCGAATTCTCAACGGCTGCGCCAGGCAAGTCAACGCTTGTTGCTGCTGGTGAGCTGCCTGCACCTTTGTCTCTGTGTATTCGTCTCGACTTTGTGGCATCACACGTCAACTGCACTGAACGGTAAGTTTTAACGAAGATGTTTTCCGTCACTAGCTCATGACTAGGTGAGCGTATTTCGTAGCGCGAACCGGCTGCATGTAATGTAGGCGACTCGGGCGTACTGTCGATTTGTCGTTTGGTTTGTAAACGCGCTCGGGTTCTCAATTCTACTTTAAATAGGGCATGTTTAACGCAAGCGATCGCTCGCGCTTGTTCCTTTTACCGTCATTGTCAATGTCCGTGAAAAAGGAAATACACCATGTTTAACGTGGATACTGAGCAGAAATAAGCGCGGATTGTGTGTGTTAAGCGGCGTACTGTGGGCAGGTCTCGTTTGTGGCGCTCGATCGGCGGCCATAAACGCTGCGCTGCCTGTCTAATAAAACTCATCTAAAGCGCTTTATGTATATACCTCGAAATTATGCTAGAGTGATGAATTGTCTAAAAGAGACGTACAGTTGAATAAATGCTAGCGTACTCAGAGGAAAGGCCGTGTTTGCGGGTCATGCATCAGCAGCGTGTGCTGCCGTTTTCGTAAGTAAAAAGTAGCAGTATTTATCGGGCTCCTGGCAACCAGTATAAATATATATAACCGCAAAAGCTTTCAGAGCACGAAACTCGCGATAAGCCCAGTCAATCGCAGCTTCGCAACTTAACCGAAAGAATTGGAAAACAATAAATTAGTGGTTCGGGGAAGCACCCTTTACACGTTTGAAACTGAAGCCATTGGTTTGAGGAGAGTTTGAGGATTTTCTGTGCTGTGCTCGTGTTGCCATGAATTACGAACTTGGCCAAGCCCTTGTCTGCTTTATTAAACAAGTGCTTCAATTCAGCTGAATCTAATAGTGCATTTCACGTGACTGACGTGTTATTCGTTATAATTATAATTATGTACTGGCAGTAATTTGGCAAGCATTAAACCACAATATTTTTATTGCCCCTAAACTGCGGGTGTCATAGACTGCCAGGGAATTTTCATGAAAACCGCCAGGGAAAGGTTGAAAAAACACCAAGGAAATTGAAAATGTCAACATAGGTATGCTGTCTTGTTATTTCCATACAATGTTTCCAGAGAATCGCTGTCTTAAACATATTTTTGAAGCATTTCACCTCCCAAAAAATTACAAATAGGTACGATTTTCTGAAAAAGAAATGAAAGTGAAGCATGCTGACATGGGGGGGGGGGGGGGGGGCATTTCTCACTCAATCTTTTGCATTACGTAAGTGTCCTGAACCTCGAAACTCTAGAAAAAATACTTATGTTATAGAGCGCCTTCAATTATTTACTCTGATAGCATTCATTGTAATGACAGTTTCAGTTTTGTTTCCCAGAAGGTGCATATGTGTCGTGCCACAACACAGAAAGTGCTCACGGGGTATTTCTTGTGCTCATGTGGTATACCTAACTTGCAACCGTGTCAGCATTCCAGAAAGATATGATTATCTATAGGAAACTAAGTGACCATATTGACACAATCAATCCATCTGCCTTCTATTGAAGTTATGGCCAATGTATCAGTTAAGAGTACGAGAAAGACATTTAAATGTGTATTAAGGAAAATAAATTACAATCTTTGGCATGATACGTTCAATACTCCAGTCACTCTTCTGAGCATATCATTCCGCGCGGGTATATTTAATTACCAGCCAAAAATGTAAGCAGTCCAACTGGGTAGCCTAGTTTCAGCAATTAATATAGAGGTCATTTGGGCTAATTAAGTACATTACGTGTCATATGGCCTTGTCAAAAATGTAACATACTGTTGCTGGCACCAGCAGCAATTGTAACAGTTTAATTTTTCACCATACGGTAGAGTGAAACATTATGCGATGGTACTGTTTTGTATTGACAAGCAGCCATTAGGCATAGTTAAACCGTATTAAGGATTGACTTAAGCGGTTTGAGCGAATATATTAAGCTGCTTAATGAACGTACAAAAAATACACATTTGTTATTTTTGCCTCACATTGTTGTATCTACATATTTGCAGCATGCACCTGCAGCACCTTCGGAACGGCTTACACGAAGGTCAAGGCCAGCCTGGAAACCATGCTTGCCAAGGGGAAGCAGGTGTAAATATGTAAATATTCTCTTTTGATGATAGCATAAGACATGCATTTTAATAAATTAATGTATTATATCGTTCAATAAAAACAGTTATTTCAATATCGGTGCACGTGTTTTCTTTGTTGCACTGCATGAGTCTGCACTAGTGGAATTGCTTGAAATATTTGTTTCTGCAACATATGAGAGTGCAGCTGGTTCAGGATCATTAATAATCTATTAACATGAATGCATAAATGCAGATGGGAAGCAACAGGTGCACATGCATAATACACGTTCAAAATTTTGTTGCTGCCATATGTAAACAAAAATTTTAACTAACTTGCAGATAGTAGATATCATTCAAGCGAATGCATTGCATGCAACTAAACTTTCTTCAATGTGCAATTGCACAAATGCTCATGCAGCTTTACATAATGATTCACGGCTGCATACATTTTAGATTTTTGACTGCTTCCATCTGCATGCATGCTTTTTTATGTACAGTTCCCTATGTATGTTCCCATATGCATACTGGGTACAATAAATTTTTGTAGACATTTCCAATAAACTGCTTATTAGCAAACCCCAGCAGCGAGTGTTTATAGAATAACATTGCCTGCCGAAACATAGTTGGCAAAATGTGGTGTATTATCTAGTATATATGGTGTCCCAGTAATTTTAGCCAAGCTGGTCAATGAAAATGAAAGGTTAAAAAACAACTCGGTGCAAGATATATGATCCTAAAAAGACCTACAGGTCAGACCTCTGAATTCACGGCCGAATGCACGCCATAGGTCTTAAAATCGGATCTTATTGCAGTGTCTTTTCTTAATATTATTTTTCATTGAACAGCTTCACTAAATTTAAGTTAGCTGGGACACCCTGTAAAATTGTAAGGCTGAAGTCTATAGATTAGCAATAGACTGATCTACAGGAACTCTCTGTAGGCAGACTGTACCACATTCTACAAAAAGTGTAAGGCCATAAGTCCATAGACAGACTATATACTGGTCTATAGGAATAGTTTATAGTCTGTAGACATTTCATAGACATGTCTACAAAAGTAAAACTATATAGGCCTATAGACTTTTGTCTATAGACACTCTGCAGACATTTGTCTACAAAAGTGAATTTTCATTGATCTATAGACCGTCTATAGTCAGTCTATAGAATCAGACATTTTGTAGACTAGTCTACAAAATGTGTACGGCCATAAGTCTGTAGATTGTCCATAGACTGGTCTATAGGAATAGTCTATAGATACTCTATAGGCGTTTGTAGATAGTTTATAGACTTATGTATACAAAAGTAAAACTAAATAAGCCTATAGACTTTTGTCTATAGACATTCTGCAGACATTTGTCTACAAAAGTGAATTTTCATTGATCTATAGACCGTCTATAGTCAGTCTATAGACTCAGACATTTTGTAGACTAGTCTACAAATAGTGTATGGCCATAAGTCCATAGACTGTCTATAGACTGGTCTATAGGAATAGTCTATGGATAGTCTATAGCCATCTGTCTATAGACATTTTATAGACTTATTTCTACAAAAGCAAAACTATATAAGCCTATAGACATTTGTCTATAGACATTCTATAGACATTTGTCTACAAAAGTGAAACTTCATTGATCTATAGACAGTCTATAGTCAGTCTATAGACTCAGACTTTTTGTAGACTAGTCTACAATTAGTGTATGGCCATAAGTCCATAGACTGTCTGTAGACTAGTCTAAAGAAATGTCTACAAAAAGTCTGTTGACTTCATAGACAAATGTCTACACACTTTATATAGACTTTCTACAAAAATTTTTGTAAGGGATGACACAAGCGCAGTTTCTTTCTCGCCCTTTCTTTATCACGCTCTTTTTCTCAGTATGAAATACCAACTCTCCCAGCATTAAGTACTTCTACGTAAAGTGTCTCATCACATCTTAGCACTTCCCATAGTCTCCGTTTGTGACATCCCGTGAAGCTGTCTTAAACTACAATGTGTTTGAGACATCTTTGTATCGATAACCTGAACAGTCAAAACTACGGTTGCCATGTTGTTTATCTGACCCGTCTTCATTCATTTGGCAGAACTCTCCTCTAGGGTCTCCGTTCTCCTCTACCTTACACTCCCCCACCTGTTTTTTTCTTCGCACCTACTAGGGTGATAGGAAAGAGCAAAGCTTACAGCTGCGAATTATAGCTGTCCATTATTGAGTTACCTTATAGTCTTAAGTGCCTTAGTGTACCGATGTTTGGATAACTTCAAAATTTCCAAGAATCCATCTGACGCGCCCAGTAGCCCTTACCGCGTAGGCACATGATCGTTCACTACTATATCTGGCATGTGTCCTTAGTGTTCCTTATCGAATTAGAACTTCATTATCTCTCTGTACTTGCTTTGCTGCTCGTTAGTATTACGGTATTCAAGCAGCTGTTTTGGTCGTGAATTCCAAGTTGTTTGTGGGTTGGCCGCACTATAACTTAATCATACGCAACAAAATGCGGGCTACAACCAAGACTAGCAGCATGCTTTCTATTGTGGTGAACCACAGACACTTCACTACAGAGTTTTCAATGTCCATTAAAGGTTGGGTGCATGTAAGAATGCTTAAGGTCAAAAACAGCCCTTTCAGCCATTCCATTTGTCTGTAGATGATATGGAGCCCAACGTAATAAAGTAACACCGCGACCATCTGCCCGCCGCTGAAGATTTTTGTTGCTGATGCATTCTCCAATAAGCAGGAACACGCCAAAAACAGTGGCGGACACGTCACTGATGGTCACGAAGGGGCTACCACTGATGTGCTGGCCACCGAAGACAACCAAGCGAATCGTGAGAGAAACGTGAAAGGCGTCGCGGCCTCAGGTGCAGTTTTCGGCTGCGAGAAGGAGAAAAAGCATCGAGTTGTCTTTTTTTGGGATTCAAACATGCAATAAGAGAGGGTAGATAATAACTGGCGATAATAGAGAGGGTAGGTTCGGGCGAGCGCGCCCAGATTAACGCACTTCCAGGAAACCGACTGAGGAAGTGATTGTTAAAGTCAAGAAACCTATGAGTGTCATAATGGAGGAGAGGTACCTAGCGGTGATTTAGGGCATAGTGATTGACGTACTGTAAGCACGGAGGACAGGGATCGCGAAGAAAATCGTTAAAGAGGTTACCGACCTGCGGAATGTTTGAAAGGAAGTGCAAATCGCAGTATGGATGACGTCAGAGCTAGCTAGCTAAGGCAATAAATTTTTCGGTCAGTGACATGTCCCGGGAAGTGCACCGAGCAGGCCGCGAAGGTGCTTTTGTGCGTGAAGGGATACATTTTAGCGAAAGTATAGCAACACCGGTGGGACATCGATTCGCGGCATGGGCAGTAGGTTTTCTTAGGCGGGACCCACGCAATCGCCACGAAAGATTTAGTAATGAATGTAGCAACACAGCACTCAGGGGCAGAATTAGACCACAAGGAGTTGACAAAAGACGCACACAGGTTAAGAATAGACACGGTAAAATTTCTCACATAAATATGCAGGGTGGTCGCAAGCAGTTGTAATGATGGAAATTGAAATGCAGCTGAATGACGTCAATATTCGCGTGTACGCTTTGACCGAAACGCATCTGCGAGATTTGAAGCAGCCGCCTGCTATTGACGATTTTGTGTGCGAGAGATGCTACACAATGGCTGGGACAAGGAAAAGCGGAGGCGTAGGCATACTAATTAGGCTAGATATGAAGTGACAAAGGGTAAAAAAGACATTTAAGAAGCATTTATGGGCTAGTGACACATGGGAAAGCAAAAAGACATGCCTTGGAGTAGCTTGGAAAGGTAGTGATAGCATAGATAAAAATAAAGAATTGAGCGACTGCAATAAAGCAATTTTATTGAGTCCAAGACATCGGGCCAGGTGATATTAGTGGGATATGAATTTGCAGATGGGTATATACTGATTACAAGGGTTCTCTAATGCTGGGCCTGTGCGATGAACAGAACCTTATAGCAAACAGGGAGAATGCGTATCATGGACAGGTAAGGTGGCAATGCGGATATAGGCAGTAATGTATCGATTACGTCTTAATCCCAGAAACGGTCTACGAACGACGAGACCAAACGATAATAGATGAACGTGAAAAACATAGCCTGGGTAGTGATCATAAACGTTTAACCACATAGTTTGGGACGGATACTAACGCAAAAATCGAGGCAATAGCATCAGAATTTTTAATGAATGAAAATCAAGTAACAGAGATCGCCAAGAACAGAGAAGACAAATGAGGCGTTTCACAAAACAGTCTGGGAATATCAGGAACTGGTAAACGTTATGCAGCAGGAAATAAGAAAGGCACGGCAAGAACATTGTCGGAGTGGAAAATGGAAAACCACGTATGTGGTGAAACAAGGAAATAAAGCAAGCTATCGAATAGCGTAAGCAGGCGTCTAGGCATCATCGAGAAGCGAGAAAGTTGGGATGACCGAAGAGGCACGTGCTCCTTAGATGGAACAAATACCGACGAACGAAAAGAATGGCGAGTGAGTTCGAGCATTACAAATAAATGTAAAATGTAATTTGGGTGCATACATTCGCAAAAGAAATTAAACGCGCCAAAATATTATAAAAATGAAATTATGAGGTTTTACGCGCCAAAACAACAATCTGATTATGAGACACGCTATAGTGGGGGACTTTCGAATAATTTGGGCCACCTGGGATTCTTTAACCTTCACCTCAATGTAAGTACACGGGTGCTTTCGCATTTCGCCCCCATCGAAAGGCGGCTTACATGACCTTGATTTCGTCCCGCGACCATGTGCCTAGCAGCGCAACACCATATCGACTAAGCAACCAAGGCGGGTACGAAAGGTTGTGGAACCACCAAAGAGCACTCGGAGCTCCAACTAAAAACTCAGAAATTGCTAAAAGCGATAATGATGGTAACATCTTCGAAGGAGATGATACACTGTTATACACCTGAGACGTTATTAGGGACCCGCCGTGGTTGCTCAGTGGCTATGGTGTTGGGCTGCTGAGCACGAGGTCGCGGGATCGAATCCCGGCCACGGCAGCCGCATTTCAGTGGGGGCGAAATGCGAAAACACCCGTGTACTTAGATTTAGGTGCACGTTAAAGAACCCCAGGTGGTCCAAATTTCCGGAGTCCCTCACTACGGCGTGCCTCATAATCAGAACTGGTTTTGGCACGTGAAACGCCATAATTTAATTGATTAATTTTTTTACATTATTAGGGATAAAATAGGCGCAAAAGAAAGTGTAGTTCAGACTGAAGCCCAACCGGCAACAACATAGAAGCCTCAGAGATCAAAGTTTACCATAGAAATATTTTACTGGGAAAAAAGCTGCAGAAATGGACCCTAATAACTCGGCCACTTGACATGATGAAATCCCAGTAGAGCTAATCAAAAACCTCGGTCCGCAGAGTTAGGCACCGCTGACTAATGCCGTAGAACAACTGGTTAGAAGGAAGAAAATTTCAGCTGGATGGCGTGAAAGCAAGATGAACCTCATCTACAAAAGCAAAATTGATAAGGATAGGATGAGTTCGTACAGGCCAGTTACAGTAAAGTGGGTGTTCGTACAGGCGAGCTACAGTAACGTGGGTGATGTGCAGAATAGACATCACCGGCCCGGGACGACCCGAAAGCCCGGCCCCGGCCCGGCCAGTGGGCCGGGCCGTCCGAAGCATTTATCGGCGGGGTCGGGTCGGGCCTGAGCTTAAAGCAGCGGGCGCGGGCCGGGCTAGGGCTTGAGGCCGCGGCCCGGGCCGGACTCAGGCTTGAAGCCACGGGCCCGGGCCAGAATCGGGTCCACTCATTAAAGGGCCTGAGTAGGCCTTCGAGCACACGCGAACGTTACGCATTGCATGGTTCAATGCATTCTGTGCCAAGCTGAAGTGATACTTGCAAGAAACCATGGCTGTATATCTTATCAAATAAAATAGGAAAACAGATGAAGGTCTCATTTTTAACAACGGAGCTGTTTCAGCCGGGCGTAATGTGTCTGCTGAATCCAAAAAAAGTCGTCGCAGTTTCGCCCGAAAGGCGAAGCATCAATTGCGATAGCAAATTTGTAGAGAGCTATACGGAGTAATGATAGTAGCTTTATCAGCTGTATAAACTTGGACATGCAGCAGCACCGGCAACACGCAGAACTGTTGTCGACGCCGTCGGCGTTCTGCCCGCGTTCGCACAAACACGCGTGCGGCGTTGGTGACTGTTGCCTCTGGGGGCGATTCGGAGGTTTTCGACGACATCAGAACGGGACACTCGTCGAGCAGCGTCGGAAGTCTTTACCACCTTCTTATATAAATAGGCACTTGGTGCCGCAGCTAAACGTCGCCCCCCCCCCCCCCCCTTCACTGCCTTTCGCGCGTCGGAAGAAGGCGCGTTTGCTCTACATGTATGGTGATTGTAAAGGAGGAAAGAGACGCCTACTTCTGCAGCCCTTAAGGGAGCACGGTGCAGAACGCGCGTTTGTTCTCCGCCGTGGGTTCACTCCCCGTGAAAGCGCGCGTCCCTCGCGCCCTTTCACTCGCACATACAGCGTTCGGCGCCAACCTTTCCCTTTCCCTCAAGAACCACTTATAATCGGCGACGATTTCATCTCCATTGACGTCATACGGAACCTCACGGCGACGGCAACGACGACGGCGACGCCGACGGCAGAAATCTGCTTTGGAGTGTCCATATAATTGCTATCGCTATAAAATGTGGACATATCCTGGCGGTAGTGCAGAAAGGGTACAAGCGCAATGGCACACACCTATGAACTAGCCAAGCTGACCCTGGTTAAGTCTAGCTAAGCATGGTTGGGAATACTTAATTTTAGTCAGTCATCGATAGGCAATTGATAGCCAATCAAGTCCTAGTTCATAATCGATCAATACTCAATAAATTCCGGGAAATACTGGGGATGACTTGATAGTGCTTAGCCTGGCCCAAAAGTCAGGACTAGCTAGGTGCCCATCAGCTCCGCTGTGTCTTTTACATTGCGTCGCCATTGCAAGCTACGCAAATTTGTTTTTCTTTTCCACAAAAACGAACACCGCTCCTCAAACCATTTTCATGTTACTGCTTTTGCGATTGCACTGTTACCAGTGTCGATACTATTGCATTATTTTAGCGCTAAAGCAAGGGGTGTCTTTACTTGGGCGTTTATTTGATGCTGTATGCTTGTGAATTCGCCTGCTCATATATACATAGAAACAAAGCCACAGAACACGTCTGAAGCCCCAAGCATGAAGATCAGTAAAATCCATGTAATAACCATCATATAAACAGGGTGTTTCATTTCAGCTGCACCAAATTTTATAAATTGCCTGTGACACATAGCACAATTATAATCATCGATCTAATCTACTCGATGAGGCGGCCATTACTTCCACGAGAAATCAAAACGGCTAATTGCATAATTCACACAATCACGCTAATTAACATTCTAATTAATTGTTTTACAGCACATCTTTCAATTTACGAATTATAGCGGCTGTGTTCGCAAGGCATATCCACTTGGAACGAATTCTCAGGGCTGAACCAGTTTTGAGATGTGAATTTTCAAATGTCCGATGAAATGCACGGGCGCACCGGTTAACTTTGTGCTTCAATGCATAAAACAGCGTTTTCCTCAAAACGTTAACTGGAATGCCCATGCATTTCGTGGGACACTTGAAAAGTAATATCTCGAAACTGGTTCAGTCCTGAGAATTCGTTCCAAGTGTATTCGTTCCAAGATTTCCTTCCAAAGAAGCTCGAGAAGAAGTTAAGGACCGCACAAAGAACCATAGAACGACAAATGTTACGCCTAACATTAAGAGACAGGAAGAGAGCTGTGTGGATGAGAGAGCAAACGGGGATAGCTGATATTCTAGTTTACACTAGGGGGGGGGGGGGGGGGGGGGGATGGAGCTGGGTATGCCATGTAATGCGTAGGATGATAACCGGTGGAACATTGGAGTCACAGAGTGGAAACCAAGAGAAGGGAAGTGCAGTCGAGGACGGCGTAAAACTAGGCGGCGTGATGAACTTAGGAAGCTTGCAAGCGCGAGTTGGAATCAGCTAGCGCATGACAGGGGTAATCGGAGACCGAAGGGAGCGGCCTTCGTCCTGCAGTGATCATAAATATAGGCTGATGAATGATGAATCTGTCACAGAGAATTTTTAAAAAATTGGTGCAGCTATAATGTAACACTGTATATTTGCATGCTAAATAACACCATAGAACCATATGGTGCAAATCAGGGTAAGTGCGTGCGCACCAGCGGAAAAATAGCAGCGCTGTCAATGGGCCGGATCACTGATGTTCCCGTGGGAGAAACAAAGATTTCGGTCTTTTATTGCTTATATAATGCTGATGATTAAACCTCGAGAAGGTGAGGCCGGCAGATACGGTACAATCGCTAAGTAAAAATGAGCATTTGTTTTTTCTTACAGGCCGGGCCTGCTTAAACACACGCGGGTCCTAGCGCACATGGGCCCGCGCCCGCGCTGGGCCTGGGATGAGTAACACCTGCCCAGGGAGGTCCCGGGCTGGTCTTTGTCATGTACGCCCAGGCGCGGGCCGGGCTCGGGCTTTGTACTGCGGGCCCACGCTGGGCTCGGGCTTCGTAAAGTGGTCCCGGGCCGGGCTCGGGCTGAAAACTCATGCCCGTGCAGTGCTCCTCGTGGACGCTTCGTAATTCTCGCACGGGCGCGGTATGTTGGTGAAGTCGCGGTGCGCTTTTTTTGTTGTGGGGTGCTTTTCTCGTCACGACGATAGATCTTTGTTTCTTTTCAGTACTGTTCCAAGAGGGCACATGTAACCGACACATGGAGTACACCTGAGATTATCATAAAGCAGGCGGCGCCGGATCTCCAGGGCACCGAAGGGGCTGCGGGGGGATGTAAGTTGGAAGGAGGGCGGTCCGTGCGTTGGGCCTGCCGTAGGACGCCCACACCTCGGTGAGCCCCAACACAAGGACGAGCCCGGGTTTTAGCTTCGGTGTTCTCGTTGCCGCTTTTGTGTCCTGGAGGTGCCGCCAACAATACGAAATGATGACATGTTATTACAACTAGTGAAGCAAAGCCATTAAAGAAATATAATCACGCCTACAGGCACCAACCTGTGATTCAGTGCTACCGTGCCCGTGTGAGGAGAATTACGGAACGCCAACGAGGAATTTACCGAAGGTCGGATATGACACGCGAAGTTGTGCGAAATGATCACTTTTGATGACGGGTGGGTCAATGAATGAACATGTCGCTGGAAATGGTGCGATAATGAGCGCCACCACGCCGACAAACATACGCAGACTAGATAGATGTGGGTGAAAGCGGCAGCGTCGGCCGCGGCGGTAGCAAAACAAATGTGAACTTGGACATGCGCGGAAACGATTTTCCGGCCGCTTTCCCCTTTCCGCCCGCTTGCCGCTTCCCAAGCGTGAACGTAGCGTAGCCTAAGAGCGGAATGTGATAGCATTCAAAGATCCCTGGCTACTTATCAGACTTCTCGGCAACTGAATTATGTTTTCTCGTTTATTCAAATTACAATCAAACGCTATCACGTTCTGTAGGTTGTGGTTAAGTCGTACTTTTGTTTGAGAAATTCATTTGTGTTTACTAACACCTTACGCCACGCGGAGGGCCTGCGTGGTCGGGGAGGTTCGGGATAATTATTTCCGCCGACGCCGGCGCGCCCGCGCCCACGCCCACACTGACGCTGACACAGAAGCCGGATTTTCTGCGACACGCGGCCCTTAATGCTGTCGCGTTAAAATCACCGCTCAAGCACTCCGTACAGATGCTTCGCCAACGAAGCTGGGACATGGGGCCCTGGTGTTTATCACTGGGTTGATCCCGGCGGTACAGTAATGAATTTCTCAGTTATTGGTTACGTCATAGTGTTCCAAGTTAGACACGTTCGGCTGCGACGGAGAAAACGACGTCACTGACGGTATGCCCGTAGTCCGCCATTGTCACCATTGCCGCTTGCGATTCTTCAAAATTAAATCTGTCCGTCACCTAAGAGAATAAATGGCTCATAACCGCTTAAGCAATGGCCCATGTCGCCGTAAACGCGGCCTCCCCATTACTACGACATAAGAGAAGTGAAATTCTACGATGTAATGATGCGCGGCAACGGAATCAGCTGTGGAAGGAGATGTAGGGGACAGTGTGCTTCACGTCCGAAGAAGAAGAAAAGCTCGACATCATCAAGGCAATCGGAATTAATAATTACGAAATTACGCTGCGGTGTGCCACCATTGAACCTATATTTACACAGGGCTGGTCTCGCGATTTCGCCGCTGTGTCTTCTGCCTAGAAATAGAAACCGTAGAACACTACTTTTTAAAATGTCATCGGTATAAATTAGAAAAAAAAGGACTTCTTGAAATACCGCTTAAATTTAGGGGTAAATTTAACATCAGAAACAGTACTCACTTTCGTTGCCTCGGTATTTGGCTTTAGCCACAGGCACGTATTTGATGCCGTTTGTGCTTTCATTCAGTCAACAAAACGTATTAAATTTTAAATCGATGGTTTTACAATTCTCAGAGATATTTTAGTTTCAATGCGTGACATTAATATTATAAATTATGCAGTTTAGAAAAATCAATCTGTCTGTTCTGATTACTAAATTGCACAGTAACTGTAATTTCAGAATCAAAATCTAAAAGTTCAGGTGCCCAAATCTTGGCCAATCCCCGAAATTGGGTACGAGCCATGTGCTTAGGACATCATCATCATCATAATCATGGCTGCAACATCAACAACAACAACATCAGCTTAGTTGGCCGCCGAATAAATGTTTGCTTGTTCCGAGTCTTCTGTTCTCACAAGTTGGTGACCTCGGACGCTTCCCGCATTGCAACTGTTCGTCCCGCCGCTTCTCTTCGACGCCATGGAATCGAACTCCCAAGACAATGCCACACCTTCCATCGCCACACTCAGTTCTGTCCCGCAGATAGTGAGCTCTGGTTTCTCCACATCGAAGCGCAGATCCGCCGTCACCACATCGCATCGCAGACCAAGTACGACTATGTCGTGAGTGCGCTCATCCCGACCACCACAGCTTTGATCCGCGATGTTTTTCTCAGTCCCCCACACGACAACCCCTACGACATCCTGAAACGGGAGTTACTACGATGCACGACCGACTCCGAGTCGCAACACATTCAACAGCTTCTGTCATCGGAGGAACTTGGCGACAGAAAGCCGACCGAGCTGCTTCGTCGCATTACCCTGCTACTCGGAGACAATTCATCTTCAACAGACTCAAAAATCGTCCGCAAGCTCTTCCTTCAGCGTCTACAGAATCAGGTACGGATGATTTTATGTGCCTTACCTGCGACGACGTCCATTGAAGACTAAGCAACAACGGCAGACCATATTATGGATACTTCCCAGCCTTTCGTATCGGCCAGCGACCGTTGTCAGGCGCCAGTCTCGAGTCTGTTACAGTTAGAGCAGCGCTTTGACGAACTCAGCGCCTCAAACGCACAGCTTGCTTCACAAGTGCATGAACTAACTACTGAGCTAGCTACCTTGCGTTTCTCAGCAGGTAGAGACCGTCACGATGCCACTCGCACTCCACTACAAGCACCTTACGACGGTCCTTTTAAAGTCCTCAAGTGCGATCCTAATTACTGCACTCTCCTTGTTACCGGACACGAAGAGACCATATCTATAGACCGTTTGAAGCCAGCTCACATGACGTTGGCAGCGCCATCTCAAGCCGATAAACCGCTCGACGGCATTGTCTTCATCGCTAGGGGGGACCATGTAGTGGACAGTGTGCTTCGCGTCCGAAGAAGAAGAAAAGCTCGACAACGTGACTGCAACATTAGCTTAGTTGGCCGCCGAATAAATGTTTGCTTGTTCCGAGTCTTCTGTTCTGACAAAGACAACGACGACGAACGCGAGAGCAGTGGCACGAGCGAGTCCGTGCGATTGCGCAGGGGGGCCAACGAGCCAGCTGTGGAAGAAGACGACGATGCTCGAGCCATTGATGATGATAGTTACTGCGTACAGGCGACGGACGAATCAAATGGCTAGCCATATACAGCTTCACTGTAAAACCATTTTATCATCAGTCATCATCATCATCATGATCAGCCTATTTCATGTCCAATGCAGGAAGAAGGCCTCTCCCTGCGATCTCCAATTACCCCTGTCTTGCGCTAGCGTATTCCAACTTGCGCCTGCAAATTTCCTAACTTCATCATCCCATCTGGTTTTCTGCCGACCTCGACTGCGCTTCCCTTCACTTGGTATACATTGTGTAACTCTAGTGGTCCACCGGGTAACAATCCTACGCATTACATGGCCTGCCCAGCTCTATTTTTCCACTTATTGTCAACTAGAACATCGGCTATCCCCGTTTGTTCTCTGATCCACACCGCTCTCTTCCTGTCTCTTAACGTTAGGCGTTACATTTATACGACCGATAAAACCAATATATTTACTTCGTATAGCTGTCTACTAACTTGCTATCGCAACTTCGCCTTTCGCCTCTCGGGCGAAACTGCGACTTCTTAGTAAGTCTAGCCTAAAAGCTACGATGAATCTCAAGCGCAAAGCGAGACGCTCACATTGTATCATTAAGTCATGATGCGCTGCGTTTCTTCAGCAGCTCGCGAACCAGTTGTTGGCAATTGGTGTGAACTGCAGGTTCTGTCTCACCGATCCAGTGTTGGTGTATGTTGCTGACACTGCGGCCACTGAAATTCACACAGGCGCAAGCAACGAAGGATTCGGAGCCATTCTGGTTCAATTGCAAGACGGCGCAGAACGTGTAATTGCATACGCGAGCCGTAGTCTCACAAAAGCAGAGGCTAATTATTAAGCCGCCGAAAAAGAATGTTTAGCAGTCGTGTGGGCGATCAGCAAGTTTCGATACTACTTACACGGCTGCCCATGAGACCCGTCAGGTCACCCCGCTAGTTGGAGCGTCCGCCTCCAGGAATACGACATAACTGTTAATTGTCTACAGATACGACCATAAGCATTGCAACGCTGACCACTTGTCACGTTCTCCTATTCCCTTGACGTCCTCCTACTTGGAGGAAGGTTTGCCGTTTCTTGCTGTCGTCGACGGGATGCGCATGGCTGACTGTTAACATGCAGGCTCCAAACTGCTTCCAGTCATCTAATATCTTGAGGCAGCTGACATTGTTGTCCCACGCCCACTTTCACGAGGATTGACGTCGTAATGCCTGCGGAACGATGCCCTGTACAAGAAAAAATTCTACAACAGCCAGGAAACATTCCTCCTCGTCGTTCCGACGGCGCTGCGCCAGGAAGTTTTACAGGCATGTCACGACGATCCCTCTGCCGGCCACTTAGGCTTCGTGACAACATTAGTACGCATACGGAAGAAATACTTTTGCGCCACACCTATTTTCTTCGGTTCAGCTTTATGCGTAAACGTGTCGTGACGCTCAGAGGGACAAAATCCCACCCGTGAAGCCTGCCGATCTCCTTCGGCACCGTTCCTGCAAGTGGGAATGGACCTTGGTGGTCTGTTCCCCACGTCATCCTTGCAAAACAGTTGGAGAATCCTGGCAACTGATTATTTAACTAGCTTTGTGGAGACGAAAGCTGTGCCGTGGGAAACTGCTGCAGAAATCGCCAGCTTCATCATCCACGACATCGTGTTTCGTCACGGTGCTCCCACTGTACTCACTACTGAACGTGGTGCATCGTTTACAGCGGAGGTATTGCAAACAAGTCTTATGCACACTGACCACTGAAAAACCACAGCCTTATCACCGAAAACCGCAGCCTTATCCCCAAAATAATGGCTTAACAGAGCGCCTCAGCAGAACATTGACCGACATGCTCTCCTTGTACATTGACGTGGAACACAAAACAGGGGATACAATTTTGCCGTACGTAACGTTTGCTTTCAGTACCGCTGTGCAGGAGACCACCGAGTTTACACCATTCGAGGTCGTTTACGGACGTCGCGTTACAGCCCCCTTAGACGCCATGATCCCGGTAGACCATGGAGCCACAAGGAATGACACCACTGAAGAGTTCATCAAGAAACCCGAGGAAGCTCGCCAGCTCGCTCGGAATTACATCCGCACCCGGTCGACTACCGACGCCTGCCGTTACAACCTGACCCGACGGAACGTCCAGTACTTACCAGGCGACCGCGTGTGGGTGTGGACGCCACACGACACTGTGGTGCTGAACTGGAAAAAATTATTTTAGCACTGCAGGACGCGCTTAGCACGTAGCGGGCGTCTCCTACGTAGGAACCGACAGGGAATACCTGGCGGCCGCTTCGTGGGCCTGCTGGACGGCCCATTGCTGATCGGCGAGAAGCGAGATTCTGAGGGACTTCTCCCACTTGTCCGAGGTAAAGTCGGGATGAGCGTTTCTGCACTCCCAGAGCATGTGTGCGTGTCGCCGTGTATCCGCACGAGGGGCACTTGTCGCTGGAGTACGCGTCAAGATCGAGAACGTGGAGTTTAGTGGGGTTTGGGTACGTGTCTGTTAGTAATAGGCGTAGGGTTAGCGCCTGCGGCCTGTTAAGTATGGGGTGCGGGGGCGGAAAGATGTGGCGTCCAAGGTAGAAGTGTTTTGTGACTTCGTTGTACGTAATGAGTGCATCCCGGTTGGCCTCCATCTCGGCGAGGTGGGGTTGCCCTGGGACGTCGCGGTCAGCAAGCGCATGCGCTGCGTCGTGGGCGATCTCGTTGAGGTTTGGTGGGGCACCCGGCACCCGGTTGAAATTGGTGGGGAACCAGATCATGGTGTGGTGCTTGAGGGTACTCTGATCCGCGCTGCGGAGAATGCGTAACGCCCGGTCTGAGACGACACTGCGTTCGAAGGCTTTTATGGCCGGTCTGGAGTCGCTGTAGATGACTGCCCGTTTGCTGTCGAGCACAGATAGGGCAATGGCTACTTGCTCTGCTACTTCGGCCTATCGAGTGAGGATCGTGGCGGAGTTGAGGATCCGGTGCGAGGATGAGACCGCGACCGTGGCGAAGGCTCGGTTATTGCGATAGGCACCGGCGTCCACGAACGATAGATCGTCCATTTTCATGTCTATGCGCCTGAGAAGGGCGGTCGCTCGCGCAAGGCGCCTGCCTGTGTTCAGGTCGGGAAGCATATTTCAGTGAAACGGGAGAGATCATGATGTGGTCTCGGATCTCGCGGGGGACCAGGGTCAAATCTGGGGGATTCATGGTCATTGAGGAGAAAAAACTGAACTCGCGCAGAATGTGGCGGCCCGCCTTGGTAGTCGTAAGTCGGATCATCTGCGTTCGCTCCTGAGCCTCGGCGATCTCTTCTAGCGCGTTGTGCACGCCGAGCTCGAGGAGTTTATACATACAAGTGTTGATAGGGAGGCCGAGGGCTCGTTTGACAACCTATAGAATCAGGGCGTTGAGTTTGTCGCGCTCTGCACGTAGCCGGTTGTGTATGGCGGCGACATAGGTGAAGTGGCAGAGAACAAACACTTGTACAAGACGCAGTAGGTTGGCTTCTTTCAGGCCGTGGTGCCGGTTGGCCACTCTACGTACGAGTCGTATGGCATTGTTAGTCTTAGTCATGAATTTGTGCACAGTTAGGGTGTTGGTTCCACGGGACTCGATGATCATACCCAGGACCCTGATGGAGTCTACCCTGGGGAACTGTACAACCTTCTCTTAAGCGGAGTGTGATGTCGCGTTAGGCCGGAGGTTTCCACACTTTGGGCTTGGCGCCGCGGCGTTTGGGCAAGTATAGCAATATCTACGACTTGGTGGGCGAGCACTTGAGACCGCTGTGTTCGAGGTTGGACTCGGCAGTTTCGAAGGCCTCCTGCAGGGCGGATTCGATGAAGCCAACTGACCCTGCGGAGCACCAGATGGTTATGTCGTCCGCATAGATGCTGTGGTTTAGTCCGTCGATCATCGAGAGTCGTACGGAGAGCCCGATCATCACTAGGTTGAAGAGCGTCGGCGAGAGGACGGACCCCCGGGGGGGGGGGGGGGGGGGGGTTCCCTGCTGTCCGAGCTCGACTTCTTCCGACACCAGGTCTCCTGCGCGGAGGACGGCCATCCGCCGGGTGAGGAAGGAACGGGCAAAGTCGGAGAACCGACACCCGAGCCCGAGGTCTGCGATCGCCTTCAGGATGGACGAGTGGGCGATCGTATCGAATGCCTTTCCTAAATCGACGCCGAGTACGACACGGATATCCTGAGTGTTTCCTTCGTTAAGAATCTGATGCTTTAAGAGTAACCTGGCATCTTGTGTAGATAGTCAGGGTCAGAAACCCATCATGTGGTGTATGAAGCGGTCGTGGTCCTCGAGATAGCGACCGACCCTGTTGAGGACGACCTGCTCCGCCACCTTGCCCACAGACGACGTGAGCGAGATGGGCCGGAGGGGATCTAAGCTAGGCGCTTTACCCGGTTTGGGAATAAGGATTGTGGAGAGCAGAGCTCGGCGCACCTCTTCGACGGAAAAGTCGGCTTCTAAGTGGGTGTTGTCGGTATAGGTGTATTCGGGGTGAGGAATCGACGGGCCCGTGGGAAGCGGAAGATATTTCTGCACGAGGGTCTTGGCGACGTCTTCCGGTGGTACGGTCCCTTTGGCCTGATGGAGTATATTCGCCAGAGAATGACGCTAATTGGTGCGGGTATTGGTGTTTGTGTCATCGAGCAGGTGCTTGAGGAGGTCCCATGTTTTGCCATTACGGACCTGCCCGTTAATCGAGTTGCAGACCTCGTCCCACTGCTGTTTGGAAAGGGCGCTGCAGGTATCCGCTATGCTCCTGTTCCGTTCCGATGTGCGTTTGCGTAACCTCCGATTGAGGCGCAGGCCCTGCCAGCGGGCCAGTGCGCAGGTCCGTACTGATGGTTTTGGTGGCCTTGCCGACGTCGACCTTAAGCTGATCCGTCCAAGTTTTCAGACTTGGCATGGCGTAGGGAGAGGTCGTTCTGCGCATGTCTTACGGAAGAGGTCCCAGTCCACCCACGTGTACGTCTTGGTCTTCCTGCTGACTCGGGGGAAGTGTACTGCCAATAGGAAATGGTCGATACCGAGATTTACCGCGAGGTTGGACCCACGGGCGTCGAGGATATTATTGACGAAGCAGAGATCCAGGGTGGTGTCTCTTTACGCGGACGTGCCGGTGCGGGTGGGGAAAGCCTTGTCCGTAATGAGGGTAATATTTATGTGGTTCGCGTTCTGCCAAAGCCCGTTACCATTGGGGGTGTCGTACGCGTAGCCCCGGGTGCGATGCGCGGCGTTAAAGTCGCCCGCGATCTCTAGCGGGTTGGAGCCAGCGAGGCGAATGGCTTTCTTGAACAGGCGTTTGAATCATTGCATGTGGTGGCTGGGGCTACTGTATACATTGAGGATGTACAGTCGAGTGCAAAATATTAGAGACCACGGGAGCGGCGACCAAACTGCATGGCTGCGCCTTCTGACGGCTGCGCGCCGAAGTTGGAGAGCGCGTACTGCGCAAGCGCGTCCTTTCTGACCTGCCAGCCTGATCGTTCGCTCGCTTCAACCGCGCGCGCACTGGAACGCGTGAGAGAACGCAAGGCGTCGCTTCTGCAGTCGCCGTCGAATCGGCCGAGTGATGATATCGTCATATCGTGACGAAAGCACTTCATTTGCACTGGCAGCGCTCGGAGCGCGCCACTCTCTGCGCCTTGCTTGTTGACGCTTCGCGGCGCGAAAGATATGCTCCGCGTCACTTTTTCTGACATCGAGTTTTGTGATAAGGTTAGAAAGCAGCGATGTCTTTTGCGCTCCGCTTCCTAAAACTTAAGTACGATGCAATTGTTTGTGGCATTCGGTCCAAATATCATGTGCCCAGACACATGCGTGAAATCACCGAATATCGAGCAGCTGGAGAGAAGTGCCATGGAGTATAACGGGGAATCATCGCAGATTTGTTCTCAGAGACAGTAAATGAAAAAAAAAAGAAATCACCGGCGATTACGATAATCTCTAATGCGAAATTTGAGCGCACCTCTATACGTGTTTTCATTTCGCGATATATTGGATGTCCCGACAATCTGCCTCATGCGGCGCGTCGCAAACGATTGAAGTGTGGCGCGACTGCCTCGCTTAATTTGGAGATGGCGAGGGCCCGCGCGTGGGTGCGATTCAGAGCTGCTGCCGCCGAGTGACCTCCCAAACGACGCGCGCTACTCTGCCTATACGTATTTCACCGTAACCTCCTGCGCTTTCCTCCTCGCGTTTTTCATTACCCCGCAGTGCACCGCGTTCGCTCTTTCATAGTTCGCTCGGTTACGCCGCCGGAAAACGCGGACGCCAACGCAGGCAGCAGCAGCGGAGGCCTAAGAGCTGTGCTCTGAAAAAAGTGGGTGATGGAGATGCAAGGCGGTTTATCGCTTTCATTAAATGATCAGATGTCCAACGGCGGCAATAACTTGCGCGGAGCGGCTTAATTTACCGCATTGAATCGTTGAGACCTGTTCTATTGAACCATTAAGAGCGGTTTACAAGCGTCACTGTGTTTTTCGCTTGCCTTGTTCTGTAACATAGCGTACCAAATTCCATGTGAACACAATTCAATTAGAAGTGCTCAATTAAATTTAAGTCCCATGTAAAAACAAAACAAATTTTAAAAACTCCTTAGTTAGACTGAATACATCGCGACATTCCGTGTTGCGGTACAAAGCATGTCTGACGTTTCACAGCCCCGTAGCTCAGCGGATGGTGACCTTTATTCTTCCCAATAAACTATGCATTGCATTGAAGTCAACCCGACAGATCGGACACTCGGTACTTGCCCGTGTGCCTTCGACGCAGCCGCAGTAGCATTCGATTTGTAATTTTAAGTTTGGCTTCATAGTATTTTGTGTGCAGTAATGAAAAGCGATAGCTCGGAATAGATGTGACCATGACAGAGCTTATCACCTGCACAGGCTACCTATAGCTATTGGACAATCTCGTTTGTCGAAAGATTATAAGAATGAGTGCTTAAAGACGCCATTTTGTCTTCTTCAAGAATGTCGCCACGCATTCCACTCAATGAGAGGAGGCGCATAGTTGATTTAAGCATCCAAGGCTTTTCGCAACGGGTCATCTGCCGGCTCCTAGAAAGGTCAAGAAATGCGATGACCCGTGTCATCCAAGCATATCGGAAAGAAAGGCGAATCGTAGATAGACTGCGTAGCGGAAGGCCTACGTGTACGGAAGGTGAGGTCGACAGATTATTATTGCCACTGTAGTAGCTCATCCATTTATATCAGAAAAATGCATAAGAGACGCCCTGCAGCTGAACATCTCCGTTTGGACCATCCGCAGAAGATTAGTTGAAGCAGGGCTTATGAACTGCGTCGCGGCCCAGAAGCCCCAGCTCACGGATAGGCAAAGGATCCTGCGACTACAGTTTGCGCGGGCTGTGCAAACATGGACGCCAGCTGAATGGGAAGAAGTCGTGTTCAGCGATGACTCTACATTCTCAAGCCGCTGGGATCAAAAACGGCGAGTTTGGCGCCCAATGAACTGCAGGTAAGAAAATTTGCAGTCTGTTTCCATTTTATACAGTGCTATTACTATTGCAGTTTTTGCTATAGAACACGTACTTAGATTTAGTTGCACGTTGAAGAACGCCAGGCGGTAAAACTTTATCCTGAGTCGCCCACTACCGCGTGGCTGATAACAACATTGTCGTTTTAGTACGTAAAAGCCCAGAACTTAATTATTTTAATTGGTTCATAGAATGACGATTACCTGCACCTCCTTTACTTTTGTGCGACGTTTCTTCGTGAGCGCCTCTCGTCAAAACTTTAGCACTCAAGCCTCTGTGTGCATGTTGTTTTCATGTATAGTGCCCCATTATTATACAGGATTAGCAGTTGTTTTCGAGAGGTTTCTTACAGAATTAATCGAAGGCACGTTACCTAGATTTTGAGCTTTTCACGCCGTCCGCGGTGACCTCGCCTCACTCAAACATTTTTATAGCTGCAAGTTAAACAGCATCGCCTAGGCAAAAATTGACCACCATGCCTTTGTTCCTTTAATAAAGCTGTCTTTGTTCTTTTTGTCATTTTCTTCCCTCATCAGGTTTTCAACGTTGTTCACGCAGAGGATCTTTGCCAGTGGACGATGAGCCGTGAGTGTGTGGGCCGCCATGGGCAGAGGACACGGTCCACTGATCCTCATCGAGGGCAAGCTCACGGCTTCGGCATGCTGTTAACTTATTGAGCGGGAATTGCTTCCATATCTTCTGGATGGACCGTTCAAGGATGGATTCTGCCTGTTTCAGCATGACAGGAGCCCTATTCATACTGCTCGCAGTGTGAAATCCTTGCTTCATGACTATGCAGTTCGCACGCTGGAGTGGCCACCTGTCGGAGCGGACCTTAATCCCATAGAAAATATCTGGGGTGTCATCAAACGCCGACTTGCGTCGCCGAACCTCGGAAGTGTGACAAAAGACACCCTGTGGACTACAGTGCGTGAGGAGTGGGATGCGCTTCGTGCACGCCCAGAGCTCGTGGCCGCACTGTACAAATCGATGCCACTTCGTTTGGCGGAAGTGATTGCCGCAGATGGGAATCGGACCAAGTAGTGAAAGCGGTCACCCACCACGCATCTCCGTCACAGTTTTTTTTTCTCGGAAGCAGAAAATAAAACCTACGATTATTCCCCGTTCTTCTCCGTCGCTCTTCTCTCCAGCTGCTCGATATTCGGTGATTTCACGCATGTGTCTAGGCACATGATATTTGGACCGAGTACCACAAACAATTGCATCATGCTTAAGTTTTGGGAAGTGGAGCGCAAAAGACACCGCTGCTTCCTAACCTTATCACAAAACTCGATGTCAGAAAAAGTGACGCGAAGCATGTTTTTAGCGCCGCGGAGCGTCAACAAGTAAGGCGCAGAGAGTGGCGCGCTCCGAGCGCTGCCAGTGCAAACGAACTGTTTTCGTCACAATATTACGATATCACCACTCGGCCGACTCGACGGCGACTGCAGAAGTGACACCTTGCGCTCTCTCACGCGTTCCGGTGCGCGAGCGGTTCAAGCGAGCGAACGAGCAGGCTGTCAGGTAAGAAAGGACGCGCGTGCGCAGTACGCGCTCTCTAACTTCGGCGCGCAGCCGTCAGAAGGCGCAGCCATGCAGTTTGGGCGCCGCTCCCGTGGTCTCTAATATTTTGCACTCGAGTGTACACTAAGAGTGTATCGTATGTTGGGCGCCGAGCGCTATACGTGTACCGCGCAAGTGCATCGCATGTCAAACCGCAAGCGCCATGTATTCAGGATTGCTTATCTGTTATCGGCAGAAAGACACGCCCCTTTGACATCCTATATATGTACGAGTGTTCAATAAATCGTGGTTGTTTTCCCGACTGCCTCGGCGCAGCATGTCTGGCTTCCTGGACGCAATGATACATGGTGTCAGAAGTGGGATAAGACAGTTGCACCAGCTAACTCGGCTTCATGGACCTCGACACAGGAGACGGAGGGTGTACACCCATAAAGCACCCATATAGATGGGTGCTAATACGGAATAGCACCCTAACACCTTATTTTTATTTTGCTGGACACCCTTCCTCTAGGGTATCCAGAAAACCCCAGACATAGAGTGTAGGAAACCGCACCCCTATGGTGTCCGTCTGGCGACAAAGTGATTTGCGCCCTTAACAGTGCTAAAATGTTTAGTGTGTATATATCGAGAAATCTTTCGAGCACTTGCACGGAGTGATGGAGGGGCTGCTGGACAGGCCGCATAATCATCAGCAGCAGCAGCCTATATTTTATGTCCACTGCAGGACGAAGGCCTCTCCCTGCGATCTTCAATTACTCCTGTCTTGCGCTAGCGTATTCCAACTTGCGCCTGCAAATTTCATAACTTCATCACCCCATCTGGTTTTCTGGCGACCTCGACTGCGCTTCACTTCTCTTGGTGTCCATTCTGTAGCCCTAATGGTCCATCGGTTATCCATCCTACTCATTACATGGCCTGCTCAGTTCCACTTCTTCCGCTTAATGTCAACTAGAATATCGGACAGGCCGCATACTCGGTGGGGGGGGGGGGGGTCACGTGCCTGCTATGCCACCCCCTGGTTACGCCACCTTGCAACCCAGACAAAATGCCCACTCAACCATTCAACACCTTTAAAGGTGTTTTAAGGATTTTGTTTCTAATTTACACACTTTCATATACCCATTAAGCACGAATTTTACTCAAAACACCCGATAGTAAGGGGGTGCGCTAAGCATTCAAAACACCGTAAAAATAGAAGTCGCAGTTTCACCCGAAAGGCGTAGTATCGATTGCGATAGCAAAATAGTAGAGAGCTATACGAAGCAAGGATAGTAGTTTAGTGGGCCGTATAAAGTTGTAAACATTCGCTTACTAACTAAATAGATAAGCACGGTATCACGCACGCACAGGTTAACATGAACACATCTCGCTCGATGACCGCGGGAACTCGGTGTGCAAACGCCAGAGTGAGAAAGCGCGCCAGCAGTAGAGGGCAAATTGACCTTCGCGCTGTCTCTGGTGTCGCTTCAACGCGAACTAAACGTCGAAAGCACAGCGCATACGAAGCTATCGGCACTCGGGCCATGCACTTTGTCCCCATCGCAGATGACTTTGAAGAGAAGGCCTGGGCTGGCGCGCACTTCGCCCACATCGGAGATCGCTTTCAAGATACGGCGCCGGCGCGGCCGTGTTGTGAGCAGCAGCTGACGTAGCGGAATGCATCCCCCCTCCCTCTCCGTCGCCTCGCCCCCGTGCCTCGCGCCCGATAGAACGCGCGCTTCTGGCCTGCCTTCCTCCGTCGCGTGCGCTACATTGAGCTGCGATTGCCGGCTCACCCTCGTACGATTTCACTCGTAGACACAGCGTACGGCGCGCGGCGACGATTTAATCGTCGTTGGACTTTATACGGAACCTGACGGCGGCTGCGACGCAGAAATGCGCTTGAAGTGGCCATAATAATTGCTATCGCAATAAAAACACACACCCTAAGTAAAGAATGAACACTTTTCACTCCTCACTCATAAATTCTTTTCACTCCTCACTCTTTTATTCCCATTATCCCTCACCCGTGCAGTACTGTTGAGGTGACCTCCCAGTGAGAGACAGTTACAGTACTGCACTTTTATCTCCCTTTCTTATATAAAAGCCACTTACTATACGAAAGGTTTTCGTACGCCCATAGACTAGCACGTTCGCTACTGTTGAAAACTGTCCTTGCAGTTATAAAAATTTTGACTTCAAGTGTAACGAACACATTTTCTGTGATGCAAGACGTGACCTTGTGCAAGGTTTCTCATTAAATGAAGCAGTTTGATTTTGTGGACAATTTGTACATATAGATACCAATATTTGAAGAGCTCGAAAGTCGCTCTGGTGTGGCGCAGTGGTAGGGAGTCTGGCTTCCACGTGAAGTTCCTGGGTTCCAATTCACTTTCATGCATTTCTTTCGTATATAGCCTATTTAAATATGAATGTTGTCCCTTTGATTCTATTTGTATAGTAAACAGGGTAAAGTATAGTGAGCTGAGGGCGACATTTTTCTTAGTTTCGCTTGTACTTCAGCCACACACCCTTTCTTAAGGCTGTTATTCAAATAAGGGTGCTGGTATTTTTAACACCCGAAGGATGCTCGTCTGGCGGCAAACTTATTTACACCCACGAATGTATTAAAATGTTTAGTGTATGGATAAATGAGATGTATCGTGCACTGCCTCTGCAGCTTTGGACAAAGTGTTCTGTGGTCTATCCGTCCAGACCTCACCGTGGTTGCCGCAATAGCGGCAAGCCGCAGTCCAAGCCGTGCTTGCGGCCGACATGGTCATTCAAAAAACAATGTGGTTTTGGCAAGTAAAACCCCATCTGGGGTTCTCTAACATGCACCTAAATCTAAGTACACCGGTGCTTTCGCATATCCACCCCATCAAATTGCGGCCGCCGTGGCCGGCATTCAATCCCGTGACCTCGTGCTCAGCAGCCCAACACCATAGCCACTGAGCAACCACGGCGAGTTGGTCTTTGTAAACAAGTTACCAGAAGGCGCTCAACGGCGGGCGCTGTCACATGTGCAAATATGGCGGCACTGATGGGTATGGTGTTGTGAAAAGTCTATAGCTGCTGTCGACCGTATCGCTGTCCGTATTCCAGTTAATCAGACTTTCAATAACCATTTAAGAGTGCTTGGACAACGCCCGCAATATCAGTAGTGAACACAACACTGCGTCCTAGCAGAAGGGAACTTCTATCACTATAGGTGTTGTATACTTGCGCCGCAATGCGGGGCCTTAATAAAGGAAACTGTTTAGGCTGGCTTTTATGAGCCCCTAGTAACGTTTTGCACTTGATAGATGTGCGTCTTTAGTTTGTAAATTCAGCTACCAAGCCCCATCCACGGTGGTTTATTCCGCGCCATGGGAACGTTAAACTTATCTAACCATGTACATTTTCTTTGGTGATGCCAAGGAACAGGCGTGGGCAGCTTTTCTAAGCAAATAAGTGCATAAAGAAATGGTTTCGCAAACATAATAAATACACAACATCCTATATTTGAGCGGAATACCTAAAAAATGTGGTTGATCCCTCTTATATAGGAATCGGTATAGAACACGAAAGTGAAACGTGTCTTCACAGAAGTAGTGTAATGTTTATTGCACATTGATATATAATGTCTATTGGTGTTTTGTGGCTAAAGCGCCCTTAGGCGTTGATGCACCCACACTGACGCCTGGTGGCACGTCTCCTCCATCACGACTACCAACGTCGATGACCATGAGCAACCGTCGAGCATATGGAAGCTGCACTACGCTGCACACGCTAGCACAACGCGAAAGACGAAGCACGTAACTGACACACTAATACAACGCGCAAGACAAAGCACGTAACTGAATCGTCACCGAGTCAAATCAGCGCGTACAGCGCGTCGTAATTGCAGCCTCCGCTATCAACTTCAGAAACATTTTCAGAGCTAATTGCGGAGGCCACGCTCCGCTGTGCTGAGTACGGTGAACGCCACCTAGGTGGCGTTGGTAGTGCTTCTTGATGCCAGCGTCCCTTCGAATGCTGGCATCGAGGCGTCGTAGTGCTGAGACCACCGAAGCGTTCACTGTCGGTGCGCGTTAGTGTCATAATGCAGTACTTCTCTTTTCTGCTCGTAGGCGGCGGCACCGCCCCGAGCAAGAGCGCGTGTACACGGAGGAGTGTTAGATATATAAGGCGCGTCTGTGTAGCTCTCTGCAAATGCGTTTGTGGCGCAATGGGTTAAACGCTCGGCGATCTATCGTCGCGGACCGAGAGGTCGTGGGTTCGATTTCCAAATTTTGCATGTTTGTGGAACTTTTTCTTCTGGTTTCTTTCTTTGTATTATGTTCTATGACGTATTTCCGTGACGGAAATACGTCAGTGAAGTCTTGGTGGACCCCGGCATAAAACACTTTCGTGTTAAAAATCACTGCACCGATTGGTGTCCCCGATATCGCACCTATAAAACCAATACACTGCACTTGCGACATCTCGCAATGTTGAGGTTTGGCTGCAAGAATTAACTGGTGGGCTTGCTGGCTCACCATAATAATAAGCATTGCTACAAGACGGGACAAGATAGGAAGGAGCTCAGCGAAGCGTCTGTGGGCTCCTTAATATCTTGTCCGGTCTTTTAGACCTGCTTTCTTGTGGTACAACTGAGCTCGTGTTTGTAGTGATAAAGCAAGATTACCTCTTTGAGGGCCCCGTGTCGCAGAAAATCCGTCATCGGCGCCGGCGTGGATGTCGGCATCTGTGGAGGCGAAAATCATCCCCAATTACCCCGACCACGGACCGCGCAGGCCTTTCGCGTGGCACTGGGTTTTAGTGAACAAAAATTGAATTTCTCACAGTGAAATCCGTCAGAAAATTTGGAAAGTACGACTTAACACAACATACAGACATGGTGGCGTCGGATTGTAATTTGAATGTACGAGAAAACATAATTTTGTTACGAGGAAACTCTACCGTAGCAACATTGGCTCGCTCGGATAGGTTAGTTGCGAAATTCATATCCAGATGGCGCTCGCATTCTCGGCAGATCAAATTGGGACTTCGCCTGCCGAAGGCGTTTTGGACACGCGCGTGCGTCGGGGCAATATCAAACAATTAATAAAATAATAATAATAAGGTACTAGGGCCTTCACATTTTAATACAAGACGACTTATATTGCCCCCGGAAAAACGTCTTCCCAGCAATGCAATTTTGTTTAAAAGTGAAGCCAACTTTGAGGGGACCCCGCAGGGGCGTCTGCGCAAGCAGGCGTTTGGCGTGTTGCGACACCACGGACCCGAGCACACGAGGGTTGGACTCTCCCACGTGAGCCGTCAGCGACGCCATCCGCCCTCTCGGCGGCTGCAGCTAGCGCTGCTCTGCCATCTCAGAACAAAGGGCCATCAACCTCCGGGCTGGTGGCCTCCAGGGCCTCGTCTCTCGAGACAAGGCTTTCAATTCAAACCAACCGCTCGCAATAGCGCGTGTCCAGCGCCCCGCAAGAGGCAATGGACACAACCGGCCAGACGGCGCCGCCAGCGCCTAAGGAGCGGCGAGAATATCTCGACCGCTCCAGACAAGAAAAACACCGCATCACAGCGCCCGGAAAGGGCCCTGTGAAATAGCTCGTCTTTCTCAAACACACAGCACAAAAACCACATTCAACATGGATACAAAAATATTACTATGGAATGTCAGAGGTCTCCTTCAGAACCTCGATGACAGTAAAGAACTCCTACATAAGTATAATCCAAAGGTGCTGTGTGTTCAAGAAACACACGCAAACAAATTTCCTCCGAAAATATGATATTTTTCGTAAAGACCGCGATGACACTGCCGCGTCATCCGGTGGTGTGGCTATCGTAGTCAACAGAGTTGTTGCCTGCCGAGAACTAAAACTCCGTACGTCCCGAGAGGTAGTTGCTGTCCGCGCGGTGTTGTTCAATGCACTAGTTACAATTAGCTCTATATACATCCCTCCGAATTATCAACTCCAGAAAACCGAATTTCAAAACTACATTGATGAACTTCCGGAGCCATACATAGTTGTCGGGGACTTAAACACGCATAACACTTTGTGGGGAGACAGCCGTTGTGACGGAAGAGGGTGTTTAATAGAAAATTTTCCTTTTCCCTCGGATGCATGTCTACTCCATAAGAAGGTGCCGACGTATTATAGCGTTACGCACAAAACCTACTCCTCAATAGGCTTGAGCATAGTATCCAGTACACTAATGCCTTACCTTGATTGGAACGTTATTAAGAACCCCTACGGAAGTGACCACTTCCCAATAGTCATAAATGTAACAAAACAGGCTGTCTCCACATGTTCCCCGATGGAAGGTTGAATCAGCAAACTGGGTTCTCTTCAGAAAAATAACATATTTAGCTCAGGATGACATTGCTGGTTTTAACATAGACTATGCCGTGGCTTACATGACAGGTTTCATAATACAGGCTGCCACAAAATCCATCCAATAAACTAACGGGCTAGCCAAAAAGCGTCGCATCCCATGGTGGAACGACGATTGTAGAAAAGCACGGAAACAACAAAACAAGGCTTGGGGATTGCTTCGCAACTCTCCAACTGCCGAAAACCTCATCAACTTCAAACAGGCAGAACCCCAAGACAGAAGAACACGTCGACGTGCTAAGAGAGATAGTTGGGAGCAGTATCTTTGCAGTATAAATTCCTATACGGACGAGAGAAAAGTGTGGAACAGAGTAAACACATTAAAATGGCGTCACACAAAATCACTTCCCTTGGTAAACACAGAAGGTGATAGCCTGGAAGATCAGGCTGACTTCCTGGGCGAACATTTTGAACACATCTCCAGTGCGTCACATTACACAGAGCACTTCTTGAAGTTCAAAGAACGCGCAGAGCGACAGCCCCTCGCACGCAAATGTGCGCCAAACGAGACATACAATCGACCATTTTCTCTTGCTGAACTTAAGGCATCTCTAAACTGTTGTAACAGCTCCGCACCAGGTGGCGATCGTATCATGTACGAAATGATTAAGCACCTGCACCGTGAAACCCTAAAAACACTATTAAGTCTTTTCAATGCCATGTGGGCTGCTGGTTACATACCATCTTCGTGGAAGGAAAGTGTAATTCTTCCTGTACTTAAACAAGGCAAGGACCAATCTTTAGCCAGTAGTTATAGACCAATGGCATTAACAAGCTGTATATGTAAATTATTAAAAAAAGATAAACCGGCGCTTGATCTGTGTGTTTGAAAACGGCAATATTCTAGACCCCTTCCAGTGTGGTTTCAGGGAAGGTATGTCCACAAGAGACCACCTTGTTCTCATTGAATCTTATATTAGAGATGCTTTTATACATAAACAGTTCTGTCTCTCAGTATTTCTGGACCTAGAAAAGGCTTACGATACCACATGGCGCTACAGAATTCTCCGAGATCTTTCGGCGATGGGTGTCCGTGGCAACATGCTAAACACAATCAAAAGTTACCTATCTAACCGCACATTCCGCGTAAGAGTGGGTAACGCTCTGTCTAGGCCCTTCAGTCAAAAGACCGGTGTACCGCAAGGGGGCGTGCTTAGTGGCACGTTAGTTAGATAAAGAACATGTGTAGAAATCAAGCAGGCTAGGTGACTATTTGTCGCCACCCCGTTTCAAAGGGGATGCCAATAAATCATCATCATCATCATCATCATCATAGTTATTGTAAAAATGAACTGCCTTCATACAGTCATTCCTCGCACAATGTTTTATTCTGTTGATGTCGACGATGTGCAAATAGCCTTCAAGTCATGCAATATTGCCATCCGCGAACGACAAGTGCAGCTTGTAATAAACAAATTGTCCAAATGGGCAGATGAAAATGGTTTTAAAGTAAATGCCCAGAAGAGCACTTGCGTACTCTTTACTAACAACAGAGGCGTAATGCCAGTCCCATGTATTGGAATCAAAGGAGATGCACTCTCTCTGAGCAGCGAGAACAAGTTTCTAGGAATCGTTTTAGATGCTAAGCTCATATTTATAACTCATCTTAAGCATCTGAGGGAAAATGCCTGAAGACAATGAACTTTTTAAAGCTTCTGTCCCGTACGACTTGGGGTAGTGATCGAAAGTGTTTGCTTAACTTGTATAAAAGTCTTGTCCGCTCACGCCTTGATTATGGGTCTATAATTTATAACTCTGCAATGCCAAGTGCATTAAAAATACTAGACCCCGTTCACCACCTGGGTATCCGTCTCTCGGCTGGTGCTTTGAGGACAAGTCCAATCCAGAGCCTCTACGTAGAGTCGAATCAGTGGTCGCTTCATCTGCAGCGGTCATACAGCAGTTTTAAATATTTTCTGAAAGTACAAGCAAATATTGAACATCCTTCTTATTCAACACCCACTTCCACACTGCCACACTCTTATATAACCGACCTGCAGCAAGAAAGCCGTTCTCATTGCGTGTAAGAAACCTCAGTGATGAAATGGGCGTTTGAATTCTTGAACAGTCCCCTATGGCTCCAGCAGAACTGTTACCTCCGTGGCAGTGGCAGCTCATAGATTGCGACACATCATTTATAGAAGTCACAAAACGCGCGCCAGAGGCACACATTAAAATGCATTTCCTAGAACTCCAATCTAAATGCACATGTACAGAGTTTTACACAGACGCTTCGAAGTAACATGTCGGGGTATATTGTTGCAGGAAGAAAGCAGGCCCACGAGTGTAGAAGGATGTATATTTACAAGCGAAGCAATATGGCGTTCGGGCAACGGCCAGAGTCTTCGTCTTCCTCTCGTTCGCGTCACCTTATTCTTTCCCTTCACCGTCACATCACCCTCCTGGTGGGGTTAGCTCCGTCCCGGTGCAGGTTATGGAGCGTCGCTTAATGGGGGGACATAGGGCTTGAGCCTGGCGAACGTGAACAACATCGCTGGTGACGTTGGCAGACACTGAAGGCTGACCGACTGGGGCGATCTCGTATGTCACGTCGGACAGTTGTCGTATGGACAACTGTCCGACGTGACGTTTCCGTTATTACAGGAGCGGAGCAGATCATCGACGACCTTCGAGAGAAAGTAGCGGCCGCGACCCGTGAGTCTCTGGCGAGGGGCGCCGTGGTGCAGGATGACGTCGTATAGTAGGAAGTCGGCGACATCTGTAGCGCAGCTGGTTGGCATCGCTCGTGTAATGGCATATCTCGTGGCATAATCTGTTGCTACAGCAATCCATTTGTTTCCTTTCATAGAAATAGGAAAGGGGCCAAGGAGGTCGAGGCTGTTACGGTTGACGTACGACAGCCCGTTTAAAAGGATTAACGGAGGAGGTCTCCCCTACGTGCTTGGTTGTCGCAGGCGGGACAATCCTTTTGTGCGCAGGTGCGGCCCGCCTTCTACGAAACGTTCTTCCGGAGCATCTGGAACGCAGTAGTCTGATCCCTTTGTGTACAGGTGCGGGGAGTGGGACGCCCGAGTTGTTGATCCTTTTGTGTGCATGTGCGTGGGAGGCGAATAGGCCCGCCTTCCACGAATAACGTCTTCAGGAGCCTTGGGTTGCCGCCAGCGGAGGCAAGCCCGGGAAACGTCGCCTAGGGGAGCTGTCCACCTTCCGCGACTGACGTTCTTCGGGAACTTCGGGTTGCCACCAGCGGGGACAAGCCAGGGAAACGTCACCTAGGCGAGAGGGAGATGCTGCCGCACCCCCCCCCCCCCCCAACTGGACTTGCCTGTCACGTGACTGGAGCGAAACTCCGCCTCATTGTTAGAGGGCCCATTTAAGCGGCCCCGCCATGTATTTTCATTCATTCTCTTTGCAATCCTTCAACATGAAATAAACCGCGCAAGTTTCGCACTTGAAATCGTCTCGCCCTGCCTGGTCGCCATGATCTACCGGACGCCTACAGCCTGCCGGCAGCGCTACGCTACCTAGAAGAGATGCCGGTCGAGGTTGTAGTAGCAGGCGCCCCAACAACTGGCGGATCGCGGTAGGATGGAACCGGACATCAAAGCGTCTCCCAACAACTGATTGGCAGCGATGGGATGCGCTACCCCGGAGGCCCCAACTTTGGATAACATCTAAGAGAACTTCTCCTCTTGGTCCTGGTGACAACTTCGGAAGGAAGGTGTAAGGATTCATGACTGCATATGGTGAGTGCACGGCTTTTCTTCACTGAGATATCACTAGGCTTTACGTATTTTTGGGTAAGTACAGAGCAGTGATTATTCTTAAACCGTTGACGGAAGTTTGGAGTACGTCGAGGTTGTTATAGAGTGAAGAGTTAGCAGCACTAAGGGCAGCCATGAACCTGAAGGCACTAAAGAAGCCGGAATTGTTAAACTTGGCCAGAGAGTTGGGCCTCCAAATTGCCGAATCGAAGAGAAAGCCGGAGATCATTGAGGCGATCGAAGCAGTCGGGGCAGACGACGATGAACTTGAGGAATGTTTAGAAAGCATTGAGCATAAGGAGGAAGAACGCAAGCGCCTAGAGGCTAAAGAAGAGCACGAGAGGGAACAGGAACGAAAACGGGAAGAGCACAGAATTAGGATGGAAGAAATTCGACAGAAAATCCAGTTTCTTAGAGGGCAACAGGTACGGTCTAGGCTGGGCGTATTCAAAGTAAGCGAAAACTTAGAAAGTTTTCTTGCCCTTTTCGAGAAGGTATGCGCGGAGGTGCAGCTTGACCGTGAAAATTGGTCCCTCGAACTGTACAACGTGTTTCCCTTTAACGTGTCCTGCATCTTGTCTTGCCTTTCTGATGACGAGTGCCGGAATTACGATAAAGCTAAGAGAGCTTTATTCCGGCAGCTCGGCATTCCGGTTGAGAGCGATCGGAAAGATCAAGGGGACAAACAAAGAGTTCCTACTCTTGAGGTAACTGAGCGACAACCCACGGTTAAGGTCGCGTCAGGGAATGGAGAGCACGCGGAGTGCAACGTGGCAGAACCCTCAGAGGTAAAGCACGTAAAGAGCGAGGCCGTCGCCTGTCTACAAACAGGGGCGATTCCGGAAAGCGTTCCTTGCGAGGACGAGGCTGGTTCCAGTTGCCATGAGAAGATTAACGAGGCACTGGAGACCTGCCTCGTGCCCCGGCATATGGGCGAAAGGCCGGAGTCGTCAAAGGTAGACCAAGATAGTGGGGCGGCCGAGCAAAGTACTGAAGCGGCGATTCGAGATCCCACCGGTACAGTTGGGGAGGGCCTGGCTAAGGAAATAGTTTTCAATGATTGCGCAGGTAAATTGGCCCGACAGTACAGGGAACCGGATATTGCTCTGGACTCAAGCTTCGGAGAGAGCGCATTTGAGGCGTCCACCGAAACTGAGTCAGCGGCCATCCCGGAGAGCGGTCCTTGCGGGGACGAGGCTTGTTCCAGCAACCCCAATGGGGTCAATGTGGAGCTGGATATGGACCTCGTGCCTCGGCACTTGAGCGGCTCTCGGGTACGGCCGAATACAAAGCGCGAAGATGTCGCGGAACCAGAGCCAGTGGAGATTCCAAAAAGCGTTTCTTGCGGAGACGTTCCGGAATCGTCAAACGTAGAGCAGAATGCCATGGCGGCCGAGCAGAACGGGAACACAACGCTCGGGTGTTTCAAGTGCATAGCAGATGACCGCATGGCAAGGAAAAACGTTTTCAGACAGCGCCGCCAGAAAAAGGGAGCCAAGTATTCGGCGCATCGAAAACTTGAAAAAGTCGCCACACCGCAGCCCGTAAGACAATGCACCAGGCCATCGCGCCGAACGGGAAAGGGTTTTTTGGGACGGCTTAGGAAACGGAACCGTCACCAAAGGCTAATTGCGACAGCAAAGGGCGTGTTTCCGCGAATAAAGGTGCGGCTGAAATGTTCAGGTTTCAAACTGGTTGAGTATGCGCGTATGAACCCAGCCTGTCAAACAGGCACCGAGGAGGAATGCGTCGCGAAAGCGAGAACAAAGGGAGAAGGGCTATTCTTCCCGCGTTTATGGCCTCCCCTTCGGGGACGAGATGGGAAGCTGCGAGGACACAGAGTGGCAGGTGTCAGCAGAGGGCATTGTATGTCTGGCGCCCTTTGTCGTCCTCGGCGAAGCGCGAGGGCTTTCGGACTGCGACCCAATCGAGTGCGCATTAGGAACTAATCAATTTGTCACACCGATGAGTAACTTGTTTGTACGAACACGTGAAGCATTTTTTTTCTTTTATTAGTTTAAGAAGTCTTGCTTTTAAAGTTACAAGTCAATTTGTCACACCGACGAGTAACTTGTTTGTACGAACACGTGAAGCATTTTTTTTCTTTTATTAGTTTAAGAAGTCTTGCTTTTAAAGTTACAAGTTAAGTGTTAGGCTGCGATTTCCTGTGTCGGACAAGCCAGCTAACACGAAGGAAAGCGTGAATCAGGTTGCAAAGGTGGTGGCTCTTGACCGCGCTGATTTTGTAGTTAAGCATTGAGATTTGGGGTTTGCGAAGACAGACCTTAGTTTTGTAATTTAATGCTTAAAGTATAGGGCGTGTATCAGTTACCCCTGTAGAAATTTTGTTCATTGAAGCGCGTTTGTGGAAACATTTTTTGTCTTTTCGCGCGTAGATAGAGTGTAGCTTTTGCTTTTTATGTTTTAAATACCACTCTATGAATTGGCTTGGTGACCGCTTCAACTCTTAAACTAAGTATATTTCGCCTTAGAGGCGCTGGTACTGGCTGGTAGCAATGACCGAAAGAGCAACTTTGTCCCTTTGACCTTTTTTCGATCGCAGTCACGGGTTCCGTGGTTCTAAAGTGCGCCTTGGTTTCTTGTCCTGTGAAGACTTGTGAATCACGTGCCACTAAGGCGAATTCTCACTTTGGAGAGGCGGAGTTAGAGGACGCGGAACACGTTACCGAAGATGGTCCCGATTCTTTCTATTCATACCGGGTGACGTGATTGACAGCGGTCGTAGAGAGTCATTTCGAGAGGGAGGAACAAGGGTGGCTTAGAGCAGCCTGTGTGTGAGGTGGTCGCTTACTGCGACGGTGTCGCTCAGTCAAGCATAATTTTCAGTTCCCCCTCAACGGGGTAGAGGAATGAACACGCGGATGTCATCAGCTGAGGCTTTTGAGTTTATTGGCAGAGCTTGGCTTCGATATTCGCTATAAGGAGGGTAAACTTAACGGGACTGCCGAAGGTCTGAGTCGTTGCCCCTAGAGTAGCGAAAACCTGATGATCACTCTGGTTTCAGCGTGATTTCGACGTTAGTATTTTTTTTTTCTTGTACGTTTTTTTCCCGCGTAGTTGTAGTTGATCGTTAGCGGATTTAGTAATCACGTCATAACGCTTTCGGGAAATGGCTGTTTTTAGTGTTCAAGGGGGAGGACGCTTGAAGGGAATGGGAAAGCAGTAGCAGTTTTCTTTTTTTGTAAAGCCTGGTGTGTCTTGGGGGAGAGTGGCCTTGTGCTCGTTTGTTTGTGGTTGTGGGTCCGGCACTGTTCTGGAGTGATTGCGTGCCCAAACAGGAGACGAAAAGTTGCGAGACCTGTTTGCAAGCCCTGTTTCACCGGTCCGGACCAGGGAGAGAAGGCCTACAAGAGCACCCCGAGAACTGATGAACGACTCCAGGGAATCTGCAGGCTATGAACCAAGGGTTCGTCACCACAGAGGGGAGTTCTGCTGCTGAAACGCCGATCACTCGCCCAGTGGCTGCTGGCCCCTACGCGTCGGGATCTTCTTCCCCCGCCGGAGATGCTGTTACGGTTGACGTACGACAGCCCGTTTAAAAGGATTAACGGAGGAGGTCTCCCCATCGTGCTTGGTTGTCGCAGGCGGGACGATCCTTTTGTGCGCAGGTGCGGGGAGGAGATTAAGCCCGCCTTCTACGAAACGTTCTTCCGGAGCATCTGGAACGCAGTAGTCTGATCCCTTTGTGTACAGGTGCGGGGACTGGGACGCCCGAGTTGTTGATCCTTTTGTGTGCATGTGCGTGGGAGGCGAATAGGCCCGCCTTCCACGTATAACGTCTTCAGGAGCCTTGGGTGGCCGCCAGCGGAGGCAAGCCCGGGAAACGTCGCCTAGGCGAGCTTTCCACCTTCCGCGAATGACGTTCTTCGGGAACTTCGGTTTGCCACCAGCGGGGACAAGCCAGGGAAACGTCACCTAGGCGAGAGGGAGATGCTGCCGCACCCCCCCAACTGGACTTGCCTGTCACGTGACTGGAGCGAAACCCCGCCTCATTGTTAGAGGGCCCATTTAAGCGGCCCCGCCATGTATTTTCATTCATTCTCTTCTTTGCAATCCTTCAACATGAAATAAACCGCGCAAGTTTCGCACTTAAAATCGTCTCGCCCTGCCTGGTCGCCATGATCTACCGGACGCCTACAGCCTGCCGGCAGCGCTACGCTACCTAGAAGAGATGCCGGTCGAGGTTGTAGTAGCAGGCGCCCCAACAACTGGCGGATCGCGGTAGGATGGAACCGGACATCAAAGCGTCTCCCAACAAGGCCCACACGGAAGAAGGGTTCTGTAGGGATAGCAATTGATTGAAGCAAACCAGCAGGAGGCATAGCAGGCGTCTTGCGGCGCTGACACAGCTCGCAAGAAGTGACATAACGGCGCAC
>NC_051161.1:57719539-57756484 GCF_013339745.2 Dermacentor silvarum
TTAGCTTATCCACTTACTACTACTGTCTTCCCTAAAATACTGGCCGGTAATTGCCAACAGTCGTTCTTCATTTAATGCGCGATCTTTTAACCAAAGCATGATGAGATTGAATTGTTTATTGCTAACCTGGGCGTATTGTTTGATGTTAATTTGGTATGAAACTTCGTGCACAACAGTTCCGTTCTATTTACTCTAGTGGGCTACAAAATTGTGTGTTAAACCTCTCCAAACGTAAGGGGAGGTGGTGTACTGTTGTTGACTGAGAATGAAATAAATGAGAGCATTGTTGACAAATTTTCTGTTTAGAATGCTGACTTGGAGGATTTGAGTGTGCGTAGTCAGTCCAATATTTTTTTCCTTTGTCTACCGCCCACCCCATGGCAATTTTCTTAATTTTTGCGTTTTCTTGAAGAATTTTTTCGCTTCATTCGGGTCAACAAATACATTCTCTTCTTTTCTGGTGACCTTAACATTGACATGCTAAATATTTCAAGGGCACAGAATGATTTGTCATCGTTACTGCACTCAAATGGTTTAGTAAACACTCCTATGAATTCTACTCGCATTACATATTCATCAAATACCCTTATTGATCTTTTTATCACGAACCCTGAAGAAAAGAAAGGTTCTCTGTAGTGGTTCAATTGCAAGCGGCATGAGTGACCACATTCCCCATCTTTGCTTCATCGCAAATGAAACGCCAACAAAGAAAACTTTTGAGCCATCGCGAAGTTTCCAAGCTATAAAGAGTGCTTCCTCAGATACTTTTCGGAATGATGTCAAAGCTCATGATTGGCACCATGTTCTTGCAAAATCTGACCCAAATTTCATATACGAGAATTTCATAGCTGAAATTCTCGTATTTGCCTTTCTCGAATTGTTCTCGAAAAACATTTTCCGTATGTTGTATGCTTTAGAAGTAAGAAGTCACGACAGCCATGGCCATCCAGTCATCTTCGCAGCCAAATAAAACTAAATAACAACGTTTATTGAGATTTTATCAAGAACAGAGATCATAACAACTGGGAACTTTTTCAATCGTTTTGAAATCGCTTGAATGCTAGTCTTGGGAGCGCAAAGGAAGAGTACTTTTCTACTTATTCCTCTGTCGCGGTCAACAATACTGAGCTTCTGTGAAAACGACTAAAACCATAATTATTCCTAAGGCTGACTGTGAAATTTCAACTCTACGCATAAGCGGTCTAATGAAAAGTGGAGCCAGGCTTGTCTTGTGTACTCAATGATCATTTTGTTGGGGAAGGCCAGTCAAATGCTTACAACGTAAATCCGTATCCCATTCAGGGAACCAGTACATTTCTAGTATGGCGGTTTTCTCGACAACAGAGATTGATGTTATCGAGATATTCAACAGCTTAAAAAATTCAAGAACACAAGACGCAAATAACATGCATATTCGCTCAATAAAATATATCAAAGACATCATTGCTGCTATCCTGACGCAAAAGTATACCTTACTTTTTGAAACTAGCTGTTATCGGCAGAAGATGCAAACGGCGAGGGTAATTGCGAATAACAAGGGGAGCGATAAAAATTATCTGGGAAATTTTATGCCGATATCTATACTACCAGTGTTATCCAAAGACTTGGAAAAGATTATGCACGTGCGAATATGCATGTGATCTTTTGAAACAAGCACACTCTAATTTTGATGGCCCGTTACGGTTTTTTGAAAGAGAGATATACATAACAAGCCCTTGCTCAAAAATATTTTGTAATTGATGCCTTTGAAGATAAAAACATTGTGTTATTTGTACGCATTGACTGCTCGAAAAATTTTTACTGCGTGCAACATAATCTAGTATCTGGTAAACTAGAACAATATGGCGTGCGTGGGAAGTCGAACCACCTTCTGCGTTCATATCAACAGTACCGAAGTCAGTTTGTCGCAAATTGTAATTTCAACTCATAGTCTAAAATTATTGACATTGGAGTCCCCTCAAGGTAGCATACTCGGGTCGCTCTTGTTCATTGCCTATATAAACGACATTTTGTGCTCTGTTACAAATTAGGTTGGCTATGTCCACAATACAGCCCTTTTTTCAGGGGTATAATGCCAGACCGGTTGGTGTCTATAGCAAACAATGCGCTTGCACAGGTATTATTTTGTCAAGAGGAAATTGGTTGAAAATGAACCAAATAAAAATACCACATGCTAAGATTTTTAGCACTAAGCACATACTTCTTGGATTGGCAGAAATATTATTTCTTGCTAATAATATTATAACATCGCTAACGAGATTAAGGCGCTGAGAGTTACCTTCTCAGAGATACTAGCATGGAACACGCAAGTGTAAGTTATCTGCAACAAGTTAAATTGCATCACTGGACTGATTAATGAAAACCGTCAATATAACCAATAAATTCTAAACGTTTGGTTTACAATCGATTATTTTTAGCAACACTAAATAAATGCCACTTTGTATGGGGCAATACATCAACAGACAACATTAAAATTATGTATAAGTGAAAAGCGCGCTGTTCGTGCAAATGCTAACGCTTCTTATGCTACTGATACATCTTCTTATTTTAATGCATTTATTCTACAAAAAGTTGAATTTATATACGCATTCCGTTTATCCTGTTCTTACTGTCTGGCAATTAAAACCAATAACACTGACTTCATCAGTTTGTTTCATTTAGCAGAGCGACACTACTTATACAACAAAGAATTCACGATTCTTGGCTCCAGCGAATTCGCCGCACAAATTACGGAAATCACAATCGCTATCATTCCAACGAGTTGCGCTCTCAAACAAATATGCCACACATGGCATAATCGGTGATGCTGCATCCACGCACACGTTTTATTCGTTCTTGTCAGGCAAGGTGACTTAGCTCACATACCCATCAAGTCGTTTGCCGCCAGCTGCTTCTATAGTTTCAGCAAACACTGCTTATTATTATTAAGGCGTAAGCTTTAGGTGGCTATGTTGGCGGTGACCTTGGCGTAACCTGTCCGTGACCTTGGCGAAACTGTGCTGTGGCGAAAAATGGCCGACGCCGCAAATAGTAAAAGCACGTCTAAAAATGCTGGGACTGACGTCAATTTTCTCAGGGAGGTTCCTGTAAAGAAACTAAATTGGTGGCTTTGAAAAAGAAATTTGCTAAATTTGGTCTGGGTGGGAATTGAACCCGTATCTCCGTAGTGCTAAACGAGCACGCTTCCACTGCTGTATTTTTTTTTTCTTTCATGGTATTTATTACTTTAACATGTAATCCAATAAAACACGGTTTTATTGGCTGCAAAGATGTCATTCTATTTTGAGATATCCTCCAACGGACTCTAAATAAAGACTTTGAAATCAACCCCCATACAGTGCGATACCTGCTGCCGATGTCTGAGGACAATGTGCCTTTCGACATGTTTTTTCTCATGGGAATGAACAGTTTGTGGAAGGCGCGAATGATGGACCGCAACGCCGAACCGGTTGTACCCACAACGGTGCATTTCATCCAGATGACTGTGCATCTAAAACATATTTATGAATGACTTGATGTTCAACTGGACTGGTACCCCATTTTGGTGAGGTGCTTACCCCTGTATTCACAAACGCACCTCGACTCGACCCTCCACTGGCAATGCTCCTTGAGGGCGGCTTTTCGTTTCAGAAATTGCCCTCCAGTCGAAACATGCCTTGAGTGAAGGAAAGCTCGAGCGTTTTACTCGAGAATCTCAAGGTAGCTAGCCCCGCAGCTTCCTTGAATAGCTCCTTGAGTGAAGTTAGTGCGCAAACATGGCTGCGTTGTGATCTGTCACTCGCCTCGTCGGCTTTTTCAGATGGACGCCAGTTGTCTACGCAGCTTTTTTTTTCGTTAATAATGCTGCGCATCTTCTAGGGAATCGCTTTACGGACCGGTGCAATCCTCTGGAGCGCTTCGGCAACGGAGTAATTCTACTGTGGCACCGAGACAGATCGGCCGTCCTGTCAAGAAGACTGCCAGATAGTGCAGTGACCTGTCGTCTTATTCTGTGCATGAGCCAGCTGATGACCTGCATCGGTGTATTCTTCGTGCGAGTGCTCCGAAACTACTATCAGTGGCAGTGCCGTGTTTCTCGAGGGTGATCATGCAAAGCAGCATCATTTGAAACGCGGCACTAACTGCGGCGGACTTCGAACCTATGAAAAGAAAACAACTGCAAAGATTCCTGTTAGTGGGTGTATTGCCTGTGTGCTCGATTGCTGGATGCGGGTCTGGCTGCGCGAGCGCCGGAATTCGCTCCTCCCGAGCGGTTTGTACTCGGGTGCATCACTTACTACGCTATTCCAAGGACGACGAAGCGCACCACAGCAAGGCGAGCTTTTCTAAAAACGACCAGGTGTGTTCACTTTTCTGTTTCTCCATAATTTCATGCAGTTAGTTGCTCTAGGCAAAACAAAAAGTATACTGTAATTTTCCGTGGCACGTGTGGCAGTAGCTGCTATTTACAGTCGTTAGGAGTAGCTACGTGAGCCTTGCTTCAAAATATTCAGTTTAATTAGCTTATTATTATGAACATCCAAGCCCTACGAAGAAGTGAGCAACCATTAAATGGTTTTCATAATTATACGTGCACGTATACAGAGGGAATGTAATGTTTTATTCCAATGCAAAACATTGAAAAACAATACAAGAGAGGATAAATTTTGTACATCACATTATCTTTATTGTGATAAAAAAAAAGCTGTAGCAGTTGACCCAGTTCCTACTACAGAAAAATGCCAGCACGTGGTAGCAGATATATGTCAGATATATTTGTTGCGCACATTCCAGCTATTAGTGAGTGCATTATGTAAGTGTTAGATTGCTTTATGTCGGTCAGGCTTTGTGCAAACGCAAGACCAGCTTAAAACTGTATCTTTGCAAATATGAATGAAAACAGTCCGAGCTTATCAATGTAAAAAAATCGGCTTCCTGAACATAATGAAAATCTTTAACGAATGTATTTACTTCGAAAAGTAAACTGATGAAAACGAATAATGTACCTAAGCTAGTTTTTAGGTGCGTTAACATCATTGTATGTTTAAAACCAACCGGTTATAAACAAGACTCTTATGCAAGAACCAGGCTGCCAACACAACCACGCAGAGAAACTGCCTTTTCATGGGTGCTGTGCTTGCGTTGGTGTGCAAGCGGAGAAGAGTGTAGCTCCGGTTAATGTGTCCTGCTGGACTACAGTCGTTGTCGCACTATTTTGGCTAAAACCTCTATCTTCTTTCTGACATCCTAACAGCTCAACCATCACCACTAAAGGCATTTTGCATACATCTGCCTTCATAGGCACCTTGCGGCTTAAGTCTCTATTTTTGATCCAGGTTTCTTTTCTTAAGCCATATTTAATAAAGCAGTCTGTATCACTGAATTATTTCTTGTCAATCCAAGTGTCAATCTCTGAAACAATAAATTAAAATTATCCTCGTCTTTTTGTGTTCTGATAGGATTGCAAAAAGAGCGTGGACTCTGATCCTACAAAGACAAGCCGTAGTACTACTGACAAAGCTATTCTAGAATAAAACACCATCCGTGTTCTACACAGTAGACTAGCAGTGTTCTAGACAGTAGCATACCGTAGGGTGTGGCCACCCTACGGTATGCAGTGGTAAATCCTTACAGAATATACACTGTTTCAGCTCCGTTTCTTACTTCAGCTGAAGATTAATTATGAAGGCCGGAACAATGAATTTCTTCCAATTGATGCGGATCACAGTTGGCTTCCATGGGGCTTTGTGATGAGCAGGTTCTTTTGTCTAATATTTCTGGTGGTTCTCTGAGGCGGAGCCTCCCAGAACCTAATCGAGGACAAAGCCGTTTGTCGGGAAACACACAGACAAACTTTTAATGAAACTAGAAACGAAAATTAACCCATAAAAACCAAACACACAAAGATAACATGAAAACACGTAGCTGGAACGCTAATGTTATGAGGCAAGTTCGGGCAGGCTGCGGGTGTGCGTATGCACTACAGTCTCGACGCGGCGAAGCGGAGACGACGAGAGAAGTGTTGTTGGTCTCACCAAAGGTCGCTGTATCGGACCGGCTACCAGAGCGTGGCAGCTCTGGCTCGGAGGAAGAAGACAGGCGCGTCGGCAGCACGAGCCGACGGTAGTGGCGTTCTGGTCGGGCAGCTGATCGTGGCACTCGGGCTCGTAGTCCGACAGCTCACGTTCTGCCCACGGACGCAGACGCTCACCGGCCTCGGGCAGCGGCAGTTGACTATCGGGCAGGGTGGCGATGCCCGGGAAGGCAGGCGGCTTGGCAGCAGGGGTTGACGGCGGCGGCGTCCTGGCCGGGCAGCTGGTCGTGGAGCTCGGGCCCGTAGCCCGACTGCTCTCGTTCTGCCCACGGGCGCAGACGCTCGCCGGCCTCGGGCAGCAGTTCTCGAATGGATGGAGTGGCGGCGCCCAGGAACGGGTTGGCAGGAGGCCCCGGCCGGGTGAAGTCCTGGTGGCTCGGGTCCGGAACCCGACGGCCGTCTTCAACTCCCGATCCGGTGGCCGACCTTGTCCTGGTGCCGCTTCTGGAACTCCTCCCCCTACTGCCAGCGCGGCTCCTTTTTCTGCTGCTCTGGTCGATTCGTCGATTTCTCATTGGCTGCTCGAGGCTCCGTGTTCCTTTGCGATTGGATTGGCTTTTTTTTTTCTTTTGATTTCTTTTCTTGCGCCGCGTGTTCACGCGCCGGACGGTCTTCGGCGTCGTCGTTTTCGGCGCGGCGCGGTAGAGCGGCGCGCGCTCTCCTTGTCGTCTGCTTCTTGTTTGAAATGCAACGCACCTTGTCGCACACCACAAATATCACCGTCGTGCATCACCGCACCGTGTCGCGCACCACAAAAGTCACCGCATTGTGTGTCGCACTACTCATCACAGGCTTGCAGAAGTTCAGTAATTGGCCGAGGAACAGAGCGTGTCTTGTAGGATCCCACAACAGGCCAAATGGTGATGCAGACTATCACAATGGTGTTGCTGAAAAATACACTATAGAGCGCATTACTACCATGAGTTCAGCAAAGCTGAGATCAACCATTAAAATTATGGTATATCTCTTGATGTGCACTTGCTCATGCAAAAATAGCTTCAACATTCCACTAAATACTAAAGTGCTGCATTAGACATTGTGGGCAGTAAAAAAGCTCACGTCTCAACTATAAGACATTATGGGCAACTCATGACATCGCACATTATAATCATGACTATGCTCTTCAAAACAATAATATATCTACAAGTATGGCATTTGGGATAGTTGGTTAGATACATCAGCGGTGGTCATAGCGCTAGAAGACACGTCTTAACGTCTTGTTCTCTGCTTCTTGTCCGTGTCTTCTAGCAATAATATATGACTGTTGAAGAGGAATGAAATATGAGTTTGATTTCATTACGGCATAGCCGTTTCATGTTTGCGGTTTTAAATAACACGGCGTGCATTTCACCATTTTGTCAATGTGGCCAGACATAACATCAATATTATTATTGATAAGTATGAACAATGAGCACAGACTAACTACCGGGCTGATCAGTCAAGTACTTCCGCAGCACCTAAGTTCTTTCAGGGAAACGAGATAGTGTATTTCCAACCGGCAGACAGCGTATATATCGATGCTTTCACGTCAGTCACATGGTTTACCGTGCAACATAGACGTTGATTTTTTCCCATCAGCTGGTCTTTCCAAGGCCCACATCCCGCAGCAGAATGTCAAAAATGATATGTACATAGGGTGTTCGCACGCTAAGTTTAGTGCAGCTAAGCAACTGAAATGAAAAGACATCGCACAACTGAAAAAAAAATGTGGGCGTTGCGTGAACTTGAAAGCACAGTTTATGGAACGCGCAGGAAATGCTACGACATGGCACATTGAAAAAGGTAAGACCAAAAAACACTAATGCTGGTAATGAACTACTAAGAAGTGAATTTTCGGAAGAATAAAAGATTGTGTAGCGTATATGTATGTGAAGTGAAGCACCACTGGAAATGCAGGCACCCGTTCTGGTTCACTGACGATATGTGCTACAATTTGAAGATACCGACTAACCACCACGGCTTCTAAAATAAAGTACATGACTAAAAATGTTTGTTTCTTTAAAACTGCCGGAGCTACGCACTTAACCATATGCATTCTGCCACTACTGCTCCTTCTCTTCTGAAAGATTTCTTACGCGATAGTGGAATGATCATCAGACACAGTCGCGAAGTGGTGCCTTGTGCATTTATGTTTAAACAACTGAACTGATAACAGATTGTCGCACCGAATCTTCCACAAGCTCCAATGCAAAAGAAGAATAAAAGGAACGTCTCGCGCAATCTTATGCTGCCTCGAATAGTATGCCTCGGGTGCTAATGCCCGCAGCATGAGCAACTCGAGCCAGTCATGCTTGGATGCACCGGACACGTTTTATTGATATCGCGGCGGAAACTTCACGAGAACCGCAACAGCGTAATGTGATTCCATGCATAAACTGCTCACTCACCATTATTTTCTGTCCTGTTGCTTTCAGAAAGCTTTCAGCAGCACATGGTCTTGAAGTTAAACGAAGCTGCCCATCGGCCGTTCCATGCGTTGCCTACTTCGAAGTCAATCCGGCTGGATCACAGTACCCACAGGGAGAATATCATCCATAATAACCACGATTAACAACTGCAACGTCAACCGCAAATTAAGCACGAGGAAACAATGAGCAGCTGACAAATGCGGGCGCAAATTTTCATATTTTTCAGCCATGCGCCATGCTCAGCTGCTGGAGTGTGATCGTTGCCAGACCTCAAACACAACTCCCGCTTGATCTAACAGTCGAACGCTAACATTGGCAGCGCTACGGTGGCTAGAGTAGCAGCGCTGCCGAGCTACATTTGTGCATTGCGCCATGTTGTCATTTGATAACGAAGCCAAATTAACGGAAACACATATATGTCTTAAATAATTGGGCTTTTGCTAAGCGCATTTAGGGATAGCCTCGATATCAGACGCTTTTCTCGGTCGGTGCACTTTTTTTTTTAATTCGAAAGCTTGCCCTTAGGCATAATACAAAGCATATCAAAAATACACGAACAGACTTGATTCATGTAAAAAATCCAGAAGTGAACGATGATACGGTCCATGAATCCAACGTTCAAGGTCGGGTGGGCGGCCAGGCCGAAGGCCTGTTGCCCGTAGGTGGCGGAGACGGCTTAGGTGAAGTCCTGAGCACGTCCATAATAGGTGTGTCACTGTCACATTTTGAATCGTAGTGTCACAAAATGGGCAGGATGTACCATAGGAACCGTGGTACTGTTGTGCCCAGAGAGCGGTCACAGACGGGGTGAGTGCGACCCCGACACGCAGCCTCCGTAGCGTAACCTCCTCTCGGCGGGTTAACCCACCAGGGAGGTCTGACCCACACGGAGGTATAAGAGCTCGTGTGGTACGTCGGAGGTTTTCTTTTTCCCGGAGCAGTTGTCCGCAAGCGTCTTCAGGAAAATGCGGAAGTGGGTACGTTATGTTCTCAGGGTGGGTTGCCAAATCTGCTTCAAGTAGACCCGGCAGGGCTGATCGAGGCACCCACTGAACGCGTATCACTAAATTCGTAGTGGCAGCAATACGGTGAATGCTATCCGAGAGAAGAGAGGACCGAGATACCCTACGTATGTCGTGGATGGCTTGAGTCGAGTCCGTGCGAATGATGAGCTGAGAATATCGAGCAGCTTGAACAAAGGGGAGCAACGCGGCCAAGGCATCCCGTATGGCGGCAAGCTCGGCAAGATAAGCCGGCGGTGCAGGATCGGCAACATACGAGCACGTCTGGCCTGCCTCTGGTATCAATGGGCACACGAGAGCTGTGTGAATCGTGGTACCATTAACACTGGCGTCAGTGTATGCTACGAGAGCCGAATTGCCTTGATTATCATCGGTGCGACGAAGTCGGGAAACTTGAGCGTTCGCCTGGCGAGGAACCGGGCTATGCAGACGACCAAGAGGCTTATTGTCACTTAATTGTACCCTGTTCCAAGGAGCTACATTGGGTGTCGTAGAAGCTGGGTTGTCTATTTCATGTCCCATGTACCGGGCAAGTGCAGCAGCCGAGCATAGCTTCGATGGCTTAAGGGCACGCGCACATCGACGCTGGTGCACCAGTTCGTCAAGAGTGTTGAGTTGGGACTCGGCCTGTAAGGTTGGCAGCGGAGTTAGACGTGGCAGTCCCGTTATGGCACGCATTGCTTCATGATTAACGGCCTCAAGGCGAGCCCATTCTGTTTTCGTGAAGTGTTGAAACTGGGCTCCGTAGACGAGTCGTGGTTGCAGTACGGAACGGACAAGAAGGCGGGCCATGTCAGTGCGCGCTCCGCCAGATTTGTATCAACTGTATCGTTTCTGCGGTTTGTTGCTTTGCCTTCTTGACCCATGGTCCCGCAGTTCCGGAGGCATCCATTTCAAGGCCGAGTACACGGAGAGTTGAAGCCTCGTGTAGCGGCTGCTGATCCAGATTTAACAGAAGAGGCCGGAGTGCCAGTAGACGGCGCCCATACTTGTTCGCTACTGACATGTACGTTGTCTTGTCCTTGGAAATTTCAAGCCCTATCTGAGCACACCAGTTGTGTGTTACGTTCAGGGCCTCTTGAAGCGCTTGTTCTTGGCGGCAGATTTCAGGATGAACTGACCAAACGGTGATGTCATCTGCATACATTACGTATTGTGCGTTACGTATCGTCGCTAGCTTCCAAGCTAGAGGAAGGAGGGAGATGTTGAAAAGGACTGGTGCGAGCACAGATCCCTGTGGGACACCCCGATGTGCGACAAAATGACCTGCTGCGTGGCCAGCCAGGCGAATGGAGAAAGTGCGAGCATGCAGGAAAGCTTGGACGAATGAGCAGACACGGCTGGGGAAATGAAGCCAATGGAGAATTCGAACAATTGCTTCGTGACTCACATTGTCATACGCTTTGCGGATGTCCATTGCCAAAATAGTGCGAATTCTTCGGGAGCGACCTCCGATGAGAACCATAGAAGAAAGGTACTCAAGGCCATCCTCGGTGCCCAGATGAGGACGGAACCCAATTTGGCCAGGATGGTACCAAGAGTATCGCTCGAGCCACCATGTAATACGTGTCGCAAGCATACGCTCCATCAGCTTGCCTAACGTTGAGGTTAGCGCTATTGGGCGCATATACGCGATATTGTCCGGGGGCTTTCCGGGTTTGGGAATAGGGACCATTTCTGCATGACGCCAAGAATCAGGAATGGCTCCTGTAGCCCAAGCTTCGTTTATGGCACCCAACAGCACATTGAGAACCTTGCCTTCCGTGTTTTTATACAGTTCATATGGTATGCCATCCGGCCCTGGTGCCTTGCCTGGCTTCGAAAGGTCTATTGCCGCTAAAAATTCCGCCATAGTGAAGTCAGCTTGTATACCCTCGATGTCGGCGAGCGTAGGGGGCGTGCCTGCGTCCGTGGGAAGGCTGTTTTGAACAACGAAAGGAGGCGGTGCTGTGTCCAAAGCAGGAAAAAAGGTGTGGGCGACCGTTTCGGCGAATACTGCTGGTGTCTGGCCAGATGCTAACAGCGCGCAGGCTGCTGGTTCTGGAGGCCGCCGGCCGCGTTCCATTACACGGAAGGTGCGCCAAATAGAGGCATTGGACGACGAAGGGCCGAGGGAAGAGCACCAGTCTATCCAGCGGCCACGTTCTAAGCGGTGTTCATAGCGCCGAGCTACTGCAGTAAGACGTTGGGCCTCCAACCGGAGGGAAATTGATGAAGGGTCACGTTCTGATGCAAGTTCTGCTTGGTGGCGCGACGCCCAGAGACGCAGAAGTTGCAAATCTGGAGTGGTTCGCGATTCATCCACCCACGAAGTACGGGTTGCTTGAACTAGTGCCGCACTAAGACAATGGGACGGGTCCTGCATGAAGCTCGATAGAGTGCTTTCCGATACCACCCTATATCTATCCCAGTCCACGACGCGGCACATCCGGCGAAGGCGGCCTGTTCCGCCCGAAGGTAAACCAAGGTGAATCGGATGATGGTCACTTCCCCAGCAGTCGGGTTCACATGACCACGAGACGGTCGTCCTTCCTAGCCACCAAGACAGGTCCGGTGAGTGTGGCGGCGCGCGAGGGTGGTCCCGCCGACGAGTAGGCACTGACACATTGTTAAGCAGCGTGAATTGGGCGTCCTCAAATGTGTCCAGCACACACGTACCACGCGCACTGGAAATGGCGTAACCCCACGTGGTATGGGGCGCGTTAAAATCCCCTGCTACCATAATGGGGCAACCAGGATGTTTCTGTCGTAGGTGCGCCAACCAGCCGAGGCACAACCGAGTCGCACGACCACTGTAGGGGCGTGCATAGTATGAAACGATGATAACGTCTGTGCGTTGGAGACGAACCAATACGGCCACGACTTCTTGCCATAAAGTGCACCACCGTGAAAGATCAACACGGGTCTGATAAAAGGGTGGATCGTACATAAACGGCAGCCTTTCCTGGAGGGACATCAGGCGTAGCACTCCTACGGTCCAGCATTGAAGGCGATGAGTATGCCACATATCCTGAAATGGGTGGCAGGGCGTTAGTTTCCTGAAGCAGTAGAGCCCAAACACGCAGTTTCCCATATCTGAGACGCTGGCGCAGCTCTCCGACCTTCCCGGCGATGCCGCGGCAGTTCCACTGTAAAATGCCTTCTGGCGCACTTGAAGACGTAGCAGCCATCACAGGTTGAGGTTGGCCACTAGAACCGAGGTGAGATGCTGGAGCTGCTGCGCAACGAAGCGCAAGAGTTCTTGGGGTGAAAGAGACTGTGACATAGATGCTGGGTTAAACACGTTAGCAGGAATGGGCATCGACGTCGATTGTGATGCCCGCGCTCCGTCATGACGAAGCTGGAGCAGTGTACGGCGTTCCTTGAGACGCTGGATTTCCATTTCGAGAGTGGCGAGGCGAGCGTCGACCTGGAATTCTTCATTCTCCAAGGGAGGCGGCGTCTCTTCTATCGATTGTGACGCCCGTTCCCGTTGTGGTCGCGAAATGGACGCTCTAACGGCTGCGCTATATGTACGTTTGGCCGCATCACTTGTCGCTGTACTTGCTGTTGTCACCTGGCTAGCGTCTTCTTCCAGGGATGCTAGAACGGCGTAACGGTTGTACACAGGGACTTGTTTCATCGATGGACCTTGAGAGGTGCTTGGTTGCTGCCGAGAGCGGCGTTGTCGAGCTTTCTTAGTAACTTTCAACTTCGTAGGGCATGTCGGGGAAGTGATGTCATGATCATTTGTTTGGCATAGGCCGCAACGAAAGGATGCTGATGGGTCAGGCTCCATGTTGTCGTCCTTAGGTGGAAAGGGGCACGATGACTTCATGTGTCCCTGTTTAAAGCAGGAGTAGCAGTATACAACGGAGGGTTTGAATGGGCGCGGGCGCAATACGCAGCCGTAGTACAGGATACGTTCAGGTGGGGAATTAGGACCCTGAAGCGTGATTAGGCACGTACGACCGCTACCTAGGTAGCGAGCTGCGACGACCCTGTGCGTAGGGCATGATAGTTCCTGCAGGAGCTTTTCAGGTGCTTCGTCATGGTCAACACCATTAACCACATAGCGCCTTAAATCAGTACCACTGGCGAGGTACGCCTGGACTGGAAGGACACATTCTTCTGAGACTTGGATCTGTTGCAGTTCTTGAAGCTTATAAACTAGTGCCATAGCAGGCACCCACACTGAGACGGTATTGGTAGGTTTGTGTAGGGCGAAACCTTGAAATCTGGGCTTCTCGAGGCATGCATCCAGAGCCGCTTGAATGGTACGGTTGGGCAGAGTGGACATGTCGTATCTCGCACGAGGCTTGATAACCACTTTGTACCACGAGGTCGTTGGTGACACCGGAGGCGTATTTGTCGGTGGAGGAGGTAGGCCTTGCGATGAGCGAAGTCTTTTAACACGAAAGTGTTTTATGCCGGGGTCCACCAAGACTTCACTGACGTATTTCCGTCACGGAAATACGTCATAGAACATAATACAAAGAAAGAAACCAGAAGAAAAAGTTCCACAAACATGCAAAATTTGGAAATCGAACCCACGACCTCTCGGTCCGCGACGATAGATCGCCGAGCGTTCAACCCATTGCGCCACAAACGCATTTGGAGAGCTACACAGACGCGCCTTATATATCTAACACTCCTCCGTGTACCCGCGCTCTTGCTCGGGGCGGTGCCGCCGCCTACGGGCAGAAAAGAGAAGTACTGCATTATGACACTAACGCGCACCGACAGTGAACGCTTCGGTGGTCTCAGCACTAAGACGCCTCGATGCCAGCATTCGAAGGGACGCTGGCATCAAGAAGCACTACCAACGCCGTAACACGCTAGCACAAACGCGTTAGAAACGCGCTAGGTGGCGTTCACCGTACTCAGCACAGCGGAGCGTGGCCTCCGCAATTAGCTCTGAAAATGTTTCTGAAGTTGATCGCGGAGGCTGCAATTACGACGTGCTGTACGCGCTGATTTGACTCGGTGACGATTCAGTTACGTGCTTTGTCTTGCGCGTTGTATTAGTGTGTCAGTTACGTGCTTCGTCTTTCGCGTTGTGCTAGCGTGTGCAGCGTAGTGCAGCTTCCATATGCACGACGGTTGCTCATGGTCATCGACGTTGGTAGTCGTGATGGAGGAGACGTGCCACCAGGCGTCAGCGTGGGTGCATCAACGCCTAAGGGCGCTTTAGCCACAAAACACCAATAGACATTATATATCAATGTGCAATAAACATTACACTACTTCTGTGAAGACACGTTTCACTTTCGTGTTCTATACCGATTCCTATATAAGAGGGATCAACCACATTTTTTTGGCGCCGCTGGAGCTGCATTTCCATCCGCTGGAAGGCTACTAGGTTCCGTCATCCTTTTGGCCGAAGTGTGCGCCGTGACTGCAGGGCTGCTGTGCTCCGTGCTGGTGGTATCCATCCTCAGGTTACTTTCTTCGCACTTTTCACTCGTCCCCAAGATGGAGACGCTCCTGGCAAGAATGGCAGTTGCATCGGTAACGTTCCGGACCTTTGACACAGCGGACGACAGCTTCGATGCTCGGTGCCGAGGCGGCGAGTGCCGCGGGGGCACTCGCACGCGCACGGCCGCACTAGAACTCAGGCTGGACGCCGCAGCAGGAGGGTGTAGATGCCGACGAGCTTTGTAAATAGGCGCCACTAGTGATTATGACCGCCAAAGCGGTCCACAAGAACAGCGTTCCAGTGGCAGGGAAAACACCAACAAACAGGGCGAAAATCGGGAGCTACGGAAAATACGTCCGATCAGAGCGAGCGCTGGCGGCGTTCTGGGTCGGTGCACTTCACTCGAGTCAAGGGCGCATTTTCAAGGCGTCCCTTAGCGGAGGAAAAGTGAAGTAGTGTTCATGAAACGCAACGGCGCCTTGAGTGAAGGAACGCTCGTCGCCTCGACTCGGCTCAGTCGAGCAGAAGCGTAGAGTGAAGGCGTGTTTAGGAATACGGGGGTTAGCCTTACCACCCTTTTAAAGCGAAACAGTGCCTCTTCTGTTTTTCTGTGTGTGAATCATTGTGCCCGCCATCCTGTGACTATGCACAATTGAAGCCACGGCTGTTCCACGGCTGCGGCTTACTAAAAGTGTGCCTAGTGCTTGGACACGTCACGTGGTCACAGAGACACACTTGTGCCACTGCTCGTGCGTTCATCGTCGTCGTCTTGTTCCAGAGCTGGCGCCGATGCCACTGATCATGGCAGCGTTCGCATACTGCCCTCGCGCTCATGCCCCTCCTCGCGCATTCGTCGTCGTCTTCTCCCACAGCTGGCAGGCTTTCGCCTTCGCGTTTTGCAAACGTGTAACAAATCCTTACTTTTTATTGCAGAAGTTGCAGAAAGCTGTCAGTTGTTTCTGTAGTGCATTGTCTGTGTCAATGACTGTCCTATTTTTTCTGACGTTGTTTAGTTTTGGTCGTACAAACGTTTTGCTTTACGGCACAAATTTTGAGACAGCAAACATGTGAGAGCAAATGGGAAACCGTTTCGTTGCCTCTTCTGTATGGATTTCATCTCTTCGACCCGACACTGATTTTTCAACCTCAAATGCTGCGAGATGCTTTTTATTGCGATAGCAATAAATGGACATTCCAAAGCGGATTTCTGCCGTCGCCGTGAGGTTCCGTTTGACGTCAACGGCGATGAAATCGTCGCCACGATCCGGACGCTGTATGTGCGAGTGAAAGAGCGCGAGGGATGCGCGCTCTCACGGGGAGCGAACGCACGTCGGAGAGCAAACGCGGGTTCTGCGCCATGCTCCCTGAAGGGCTTCACAATTAAGCGTCTCTTTCCTCCTTTACAATCACCATATATATTGAGCAAACGCGACTTCTTCTGTCGCGTGAAAAGCCGGGGGGGGGGGGAGGGAGGGAGGGGAGGTGACGTTTAGCTGTGGCACCAAATGCGTATTTATATGAAAACATTGCGAGGCGAGAAGCTGGGTAAGATTTCCGACGCTGCTCGACGAGTGTCCGATTCTGATCTCGTCGAAAACGTCCGAGCCCCCCCCCCCCCTCCCCCCAGGGAAACCGGCAACAGTCACCAACGCCGAGCGTGTTCGGTGCGAACGCGGGCAAAACGCCGACGGCGTCAACAACAGTTCTGAGCGTTGCTTGTGCTACTGCATGTCCATGTTTATACAGCTGATAAAACTATTATCCTTACTCCGTATAGCTCTCTACTAATTAGCTATTGCAATCGATGGTCCACCTTTCGGGTGAAACTTCGACAATTTTTCTTTAAAGTATCAGATCCTTGTGCTTATATTGATCGTCTATTTCAGATATTTACAAGTTGTATGACAACCTAGAACCCATTCAGTCGTTTATTAAGTATTTATAGGTTATTTGTCTATCCTTTGTCGAAGTGTGTTTTCAATACCTATGTTTAGCTGCTTCCAATGTATATTGTATTTAGAAGTGTACCGCAGCTCACTTGCTGCTGGACTCTGTAGGGGACCGGAGCTTTGTCAAGCTGCAGTTTGCGGCTTTATTCCCGTCAACCCAAATTTCTCGTGAAGAAATAAATATTCCGTTGATTGATAGAGTGATTGATTTCATTGATTTATTTAAGGCTTCATATTGCCAGGTGCCTTCAAAAGAGGCTGACGACGTTTATTGATAGCAGCTGGCTCCTGGAGAAAACGGCGGCGTGAACTAAGTATCGAGTGGGCGCGGTTCGCACGCACACTTCTTTTTATTTTGTGCCTCTGCACTTGCACTGTCCCCACTACTACAGGTGAGATTTCCCTCCTTCATCGGAAATAGCATCGGCTTGATGCTCAAGAAGGGGTGTGAGAAAGGAAAAACAAAACAAAACCAAAAAAGTTGTCGCAGTTTCACCTGAAAGGCGAAGCATCGATTGCGATAGCAAATTTGTAGAGAGCTATACGGAGTAAGGTTAGTAGTTTTATCAGCTGTATGAATTTGGACACGCAGCAGCCCCAGCAACGCGCAGAACTGTTGCCGACGCCGTCAGCGTTTTGCCCGCGTTCGCACAAAATGCGTGCGGCGTTGGTGACTGTTGCCGGAGCCTCGGATATAAATAGGTACTTGGTGCCGCAGCTAAGCGTCGCCTCCCTCCCCCCCCCCCCCCCCCCCCCACGGCCTTTCGTGCGGCCGGAAGAAGGCGCGTTTGCTTACATATATGGTGATTGTAAAGGAGGAAAGAGACGCCTACTTCTGCAGCCCTTAAGAGAGCATGGCGCAGAACGCGCGTTTGTTCTCCGCCGTGGGTTCACTCCCCGTGAAAGCGTGCGTCCCTCGCGCCCTTTCACGCGCACATACAGCGTTCGGCGCGAGGCGACGATTTCATCTCCATTGACGTCATACGGAACCTCACGGCGACGGCGACGGCGACGCCGACGGCGACGCCGACGGCAGAAATGTGCTTTGGAGTGTCCATATAATTGCTATCGCAATAAAAAGAAATCATGCTCAATGCAGATGCTCGCGCACAGAAAACAGTGAGAGCTGTAGCAGTGGTGAAGCGTGACGTGCATAATGTCCCCGCTACCACAGGTGTCCATTTATACTGATATGTTTACGGTTATGATAATATAAACTTTATACAAAATATCCCAAATGTATAATTATACCCTACAAAATTTGTGAATATAACTGCGACAGCAAATGCAATTGACGCGCCTAGCATGAGCTGTAATATCGGTAGCACCTGTTCACTCTCTGACCGAACATTCCTTCGATAAATTCTTCGTAAATGAATGCAAATCTGGGAAACTGATACATCGAGACAGCGAAGCTTTATACGTGAGTTCTCACATCCTCTTCGGAAGTACTACATGGTCTTTTGGCGGCTGTTCTTAGTGAGGATGCATCCCCGACGCTTCCTGAGCGTTCTCACTGATGTCCTGGTCATACGGCCATTTCGAGGGTGTTACGAAGGCTGCGTTGCTGGACCAAGCTGTCAGCTCTCACCATCGCAGCCAAACCGTAGCCCATTAAACGCGAGGTGTGAAATAAAGAAAACAGATGACTGTCTATACAAATTGTGCAAAGTAGCTGTCTAATCGACCAAGATGGTAAGTTTTATTTTATGATCATGGATAATTACGTTTCAAAGGAAAAAGATCTGGACTCCGAAACTGGTTGCGTCGCTGGCTGTTATTTGGTTGACATTTGATACCGAGAATGCCGCTGCGTTTTGCGAGTTTTCACCTAACAGTTTCATTCTGAAAAAGCAGGACGCAGTTCAGCTGCGGGCTCAAGTGCGAGCATGGAGAAAGAGAGTAAGGTGGACACTTTCTATAAACCCATATCTTTGATCGGGGATGGGCAAAAAACACCGTGAACTGCATTTTAACTGAAGCCAACGCCTCGAATTTGTACGCTTGGTATGATGTCTGATCGATAAGTAGGCACTTGATGCACACTAAATATTTTAACACCCTTATGGGTGCATAATGAGTGCTTTGTTTGCCCTATGGCTAACACCTTCACCTTGAAGGAGAAACAACGACTCTTTGATTTGGACCAAGGAAGTTTTTTTTTCGACTTTTTGTGGTAACTTAACCCCCTGATTGCTGGGACAGACCACAGGAAAACTGCGTAAAGTAAACCATAATAACTTTTGCTGTTTAAACCTCTTGTCGGATGTTTTGGTGTGCATTACAGCGAAATATGGAACGCGAGAATTTGACAGAATAGCTTCTTCTGCTGTTTTTTTTTTTGTTGAGACCTAAATATCAACAGCAGAGTTTCTCAGAAGTAGCTATGAAAGTTTACTTCATGCAGTTTTCGTGTTGTTTGTCGCTGGTATCATAATGTTTACTTGCCAGTTTTTATCTGTAGACGGTTTCTCACATGCAGGTGTAGTGTTAGCTTGCTCTCGTGCACAATAAGTTTTATAGCGTTAAAGAGAAATGTGTTAGCTATCGGAAAAACCAAAACCTTTAACGCGTGAGGCCAAGTGAAAACTGCAAATTTTTTTCAAAATGTCAATTTTTTTCCACTTTGTTAGATGGGGAATTTATTCGACATCACATTGATGGCAAAAGTTTTTTTTTATTGCGCAGTTTCTTTCAAAAGATGCATAAAAATGTAAACCAACCCAGCGTCTACGAAACCGAAACCGAAAGTGCCACTTTTCTGTGCAACAGAAAAAATGCCCTGGTTTGCTTTTATTTGCTGATTATTGAACAATCGTATCATGTACAAAAATCTAATAATGCCGTAATAGCATTTTCAACACTTTATTTATCAATTAAAGTAATGAACACCTCACTAGATGGACATGCAATGTTTTGCACGCGTTGTTTACGTTCTGAAGGCTACGCGCGCGCTAAAGGAGCCGTGGATTGTTTGGTGGATGTGTTCACTCTATGTCGCTTACTTTTTCTTACAGGCAGCCACAGAATGGGGAAGTTAAGAGCGCAAAGACTCACAAACTGAAAGTTTGCCGGCAATCAGTACAAGTAAGTCAGAGTGCGCGACGGACCTGGAAACGTACTGCAAATACCTGTATTACCGTACCTCTAATTCTGCAAAGCAAGCTATAAAAAACGGTCGAGGCGCCACACGAGCAAAATCAGACAAGAGCAAGACCCAAGACAGAACTGGCTACAAATATGGGGGATTTTAGCTCTCCTGATCACCTTATATAAGTGCTGCACTTTGAAATCTTTTTTGTTGATTTTCTCAAAACCCATTCTTTGCAATTTCTTCAAACGCAAACATTCATGACTTTTTTCTAATAATAATCTTTAATGAAACTTGGCACATGTTTTTCTCACATTATTGGGTGTGCAATGAATCTGAACACAAGTTTTGCCACAAGTTTTGATATGGCTGCCTTTTACACCAAGCCACACCCATTGGAAGCGCACATTTTTTTGTTTATTTCATCACTAAGCTTCGAGGATTCATCTGAGCTCACTAATGTTGGTTCATTGCACAGACCAAAGTCTCCCCTATATCGCTACCAAAAGTTGTGTATTTTATCGAGTTAAATTAGAGTTATGAGTGTTGGCATGAGGGCCACATTTGAAGAATATTTTCAATTAAAAAATATTGGAAAAAATTAATACATACTTTAAAAGGCTCACGTGGGCCTAAAAAGTGTGCTTTTTGATGTAGACCAATATTTTGCATTGTTTATCGTTTTTAAATTTTTTTTCCAGCACTTGGCCTCATACCGTAAGGCCGTAAAAATGTATACTGCAGGGGATGTCAAGGAAGTTGAGAAGTTAGAGCGGGGGTCCAAGACGTCAGCTGCGGCGAGTGTGCAGGATTATTTTCCAGTTCTACGGGGCATAGTTAGAGTACATCCAGAGTGAACAACCTTCTTTCAATAAAATGTGCAGCACGGAATTCCGGAGAATGAATTTCAACAATCTGGGGCAATCGTAACACGAACGTGTTAGAGCTAACGAGAGTGCGTCCTTTCATTTCCACTTTCGTCAATTCGAGTAATACTCGTAAAGTTCTCCCTTATATGGTTAGTGGGCTCGTGCCAGTTTTGCTCTCTAATTACGATATGCGAAGTGCACGCAACTTTCTTCTTGTTTGGGTATATTTGTACATTGTGGCACAAGGTAGCACATTTCTTATCTTTGAGCTGGGTTATTCAAAGAGGCGGACATCCGCAGCACGAGAAATCGAAACACGTTTTAAAGTAATTAACAAAAATTGACAACGACATTTTTAGTTAATTACTTTACGACACATATTTAAATTTACGATTCGTAGCCGGTGAGATAGCAAGATGCATCCACTTGAAATGAATTTCCAGGATGACACACTATTATTTCCCAAAGCGTGGGACGAAGTACATGGGCGTTCCAGTTACTTTTGTGCTTCAGTGTATAAAACAGCATTTTGGTAAAAAAGTAAGTGGAACAACAGTACATTTTTACGACGAGTTTGATGGCGCATATCTCCAAACTGGTGTCATTCTGGAAATTCATTCCAAGTGGATGCGCTTGACAAGCTCACCGGCTACAATTTAGAAATTGCAAATATGTGTCGTAAAGTAATTAACTAAGAAGATAATTAGTAAATTTTTGTTAATTAGTTGAATATGTGTTTACATTTCTCGTGCTACTAATGTCCGCCTCATCGAATAACCCAGCTCAATGATAAGAATTATGCTACCTGCCACAGGCGATTTCTCAAGATTCCCTAAAACCTAAAAATAAACACCCTGTATGTACATGATGTGCGCATTTACGGTCTCGCAAGAAAAAAAAAGTAAACACCTTCAAGCGGTATTCATTGTGCGTGACGTCGAGTGATGACTTGATGGAAAGGACGGATATTTTTGAGAGAGTAATGGTAACCAGAGCAACGCTCTGAGCGATTTTCATGGCAGAAACGATTGAGGCGTTATAGAGAAGCGAGAAACTCGCATCGCGGATTGGGAAGCTATTGTTGAAGTTGCAATTCATCCACACAATAGTGCGAAAAGACTAGGCTTGCACTATGTACTTTGTGAATTGGTGCTTAGTTAAAGACCTCCAAATGAACAGCTGTGTTCATTAAAGTAATGCTACCCGTGCGTAATACGTAGAACACATTCTGCGGTGATAAGAGAAGAAGAAAGACACACAAGAATCCACTAGTCAACTATGCGTGAATGATTGCATCCGTCCAGAGCCGCTTCAAGCGCGAACTTACAGCCTCCTGAAATATTGCAGTTCACAGCCATGTATAAATGCTCAATCTGCTAAATCTCAGCAAAATCAATGCACGTGTCTTTACCTCGGTAGGTCTGTTGGCTGATTACGGTGTATATATAATTTTCTAATATTTGCCTTCCCTTTCCCGCTTTTTGGTTTGACAAGCGGATTTCAAACGAGTCGCTGAGTAATTAACCAATATGTCTAGCACGAGTCCTCCCTCATTTTTTTCGCCGACAAGCTGAAGTTGATGCTCTCAACGACAGTGTCCCTTCCAGTTCGTATTTTAAAATAGTTTGCCGGATTTATAGAGGGGAAATAATCGTATTAAACAGTGCAGCTCTTTTGTCCCGCGGGCGCTTAACAGAAGTCACAGGCAGCCCTGTCAAACACACTTCGGTAACGCTAACGATGCCTGAGGGGCCGCGGAGGATTTAGTCAACAAATACGCATGGCTGAGCTTTGAGGTTCTCGATTTCAGACTTTCGCTGGTCTTGTAAAGTGCGCTGCCTGCTCTAAACTAAACTTCGCAGCTCGTTATTATACCAGCTGGGATTTCTTCACGTTGGCTAGGAGGAAAACCTTGAATCTAGCGTCCCCCACTGTATACTAAACATGATAGTACTAATCAGCGAAGTGGAATTTGCATGAACGTAAACGAATTCGGTCTCTTATTGGGTTTTGGCTCACACTAACTTTTATATTTTAATAAATAGAAATATTATCCTTTGTTACAGACTGTAATAAGCTGCTATCGAAATTAAAATAACTGAGAAATGTTGTTCTTTATTTCACGTAAATGACGGCGATGAGGTAAATTCGTACATTTTATAGAAAAATTCTAGAAACTGTTGTAGGTGCTAAATTTTGATTGGAGTTAAAGCTTGTAGTAAAACATCAATTTCACCATAGATACTCCTAATCGCACATGAAAACTGATTTTAGTGCTTCGTTTACACATTACAGCAATCACTCGCATGCTTTCCGAAATTGTCATTCTATTGATGGTTTATATTCCTGTGCTTATAACTGTGCAACCCCCTGAATGCTTAATTTTTGTTGTCGTTGTCATTGGTGTGGCTTTAACTATTGTTGTTGCTGTTGTTGTAATGACTCGAAGTGTCATTTCTGTGCTGCAGAGATTTAAGATTGGCTCTGCAAATATGAATACAACCTAGATGTATTTATTTCCCGCTATTTATTTTGAGTTTTATTACTACTTTGAGGCGTTCAAGCTTTGTAGAGCAGCGTTCTCCTCCTTGAAGTATTCTTAGACTGTGTCAGAAAAATTGAGCTTGAGTGTGACAAGTATAAAGTTTGATGCATGGTTTCAGAATGGCACAACAAGGAAGACGAAAGACGAAAGAACACACGAACACAAGCGCCGACTCACAACTAAGGTGTATTCCACATCACAGAGCAGATTTATACGCACACGTAGCCACACACAACGCAAAAAGAACCAAAAAACCAGAACACGTTAACCATTCAGGTACAGGATTTCTTTATCCTGTAGCGCAATAGAGGGACACCTGATACAAGACTGTTTTTTATTTTGAATGTTCCATGCTTCGATTACTTCCCGAGTCGTCTTATCATGATGCCTTGAAATAATGCTTGTGAGGTTAAACTGAGGCGCGCAGCCGCACTTCTGACAGTGCTGAGAAATGTGCGAAAAACCATCACAACGTAGGTTGGCCGCATGTTCCCTTAATCGCACGTTGACACATCGGCCCGTCTGGTCTATATAAGCAGAGCCATTGGCGTGTCCTCAAATCAGGTGCAATTTTATACAAAAGCAAATCTGTAGTTCTTTCATTTTCTGTGTGTTTGCTCAGTTTAACATTAAAATTTCACACTGACTTTGACAACAAGTTCATATCCAGCGATGTTCAAAGGATGCAGCACAAGTAGCTCTTCGTTGTGTACACCACTCCCTGAGCAGCAGCAGATGTTCTGAACTTGTGCATTAAGAGTTGTTAGACGCCTACTCACTACCATTTTAGAATTTCGTAATGAAATAACTTTTCTTCTGCCTATACTTCAAACCTTAGAAAACAGGAATTGCATTTTACTGGATTGCTTTATGAAGAGGTAGTGAATTCTAGGAAAAGTGTAAACATTCTTGAACTCATTGCTTCAAACAACCTAAGCTTTATTCGTATTACTGGAGCTACATACTCTCTAAATGAAGCCTTTTATTTCTAATTTTGAGCGCTCCGTGTATGTCATTTGAAATACCGAATCACACATACCTTCCGACTTGTAACATAACAACAGTTTCATAAGGTCGTCATCATTTGGATTTTTTTTAGGCGTGGCAATATAGCTCGGATTTCTCACGGCTTGCTTCGGCCGTATAATATATTGTTGGGAATAAATACTATGAAGTGGGAATGGCGGTTATTTCCGTGGGAGACGTACATCCCGTCTTAGTTGCTAACATGCACTCAAACGAATCGCCGTTTTTAATGTGTGAGCATTCGAAGGGCACTTGACGCATGCGATTCCATGTTGTAATGGGTAGCACATGCGGCTGCTATGCTGAGGGAACAGAGTTCGAAACCAACCGTTCAAACAACTTGGGTCACTGACTACGTAGCAATGTGTAATGTGCTGCAGCTCTTTAACGAACCTTTTTTCCGCCGACCTCGGTCACTGTAAATGCGGGATGGGACTGAGTTGATACCGCTCTATGATTGATTAATGGGTTTTTATATCACAAGGGCCAGTTCAGGCCAAAGAGCGCCAAAGTACCAATCTTTAATGAAACTCTTCGACATCGACTTGGAGCACTGGGCATTTGTCAATTGTTCTGTGCTGGTCATCAATGAACGAGCCATATTCTGAGGCAACAATAACAATGTCTTTGCAGACAACTTGGGTCACTGGGTATGTGCGAGTAGATCCGCTCTACCGTGATTGGGTGAAATGAAACCCATGTCACACGGGTTTTTGAAAGACAGCAATCCGACGCTTTAGCAGGCTGCGCTACAAATTTTACGCCGACGCCTTAGCGAGCTGCGCCATGAATTCAGTGCCTATGTGCGGCTATTCAATGAAGCTCTCGGCAAATTGGGTAACTGCGTATGTTCAACTGCGTGTAGGGAAAGTTAGGGAACAATCTCGGTGTTCGCAGGCACCGGCACGCCACGCTTGTTGGTTCCAAGGACAAGTGCGGACTTCACGGCAGTGCCCCCTAGACGGCGCCGATTGTGCTGAAAGAAGGGCGAGAGAGGAGCCCGGTTGCCGCTTTACATGTTTGTCAGCCCTCGAAAGCCCAGCTGCGCCATTCATTTTGGACGCCACGCGCAGGCTTCACGGTGGCGGCAGTAGATGGCACCGACTGTTACTTAGGGAAACGCTAAAGAGGAATCCCGCTGCAGCACATGCCTCATACATAACTTGTTTCGATGGTGGGAATAGGTTGTGTCGCTGTATTGATTCAATGATAAGTACCTTACCGTCAACAGTCATAGTGAAATGCGTTCTGCCGAATTGTTATTCTTCACCGTCAGAGCACTTGGTGTAGTTGGTGAGGGCGGCAATGCCATGCCGTTTGCGGCCTCCTAAGCGATCATTACTGCAGATATTTCGGGGCGTTCTGTTGCCCATCCCTTTTGAGCAAGCAGACCGCTGTGCAGTTCACATATGCTGATCAACATGTAGAGTGACGAGTACTTTGCTGATATGTACATTGCTGCAAGGCAAACTTATTAACTATTAGGAGCGCATGTTAGCTTTGGGAGTGCACAATACTTTCGACGAACTGAGGCAGGCCACTCTGATGCGACAGAGGGAACGCCTCAGCTTCACAAAAACTGGTAGAGCAATATTGGCTAGACTCAATATCCTAGCATACCCCATGTATCTCACCGAACAGGCTGTACCTCTCCACCCTTCGGTGAGATCCTAAATTACAGTAGCCCCAATTCCGAAGAATATGCATCCCGAGTACAACTAAGAAAGGCGCAAAGCACGCGCACAACACATTCAATCAACGTACTCTAATAACCATAGGTACAACACGTACTACACGGACGCAGCTGTGTATGCAGAGGCGACCGGATAGCGCTATCAAAGAAGGTACGCACTGGCAGTCGTGAACGTGATCTGCCAGCAGCAAATAACCGCATCGGCCACGGCGGGATCCCCCCCCCCCCCCCCCTCGGCCGAAATATTAGCAGTGGCGATCGCACTCGCTCATGCGGAGCGTTCGCAAAGGGACTCGGTCGTTGTTACGGACTCGTAGGAGACGTGTCACATGTTTCTTAAGGGGCACGTGACTGCGGCTAGCCTCGCGATAATCCCAAAATCCTTCAACCACCGTCATCGCCTACTCTGGTGCCCGGGCCACGCGGGGGTACAGCGGAACGAAAAGGCTAACGCGTTAGCTCGAGAGTTTACTAACCGAGAGACGGCGTCCTCTTCTAACCCCAACCACTCGCACTATCCCTGACAAAATCCTACCAATTTAAATGCCAAAGACATGCTTGCTCATCAGCGTGGAGTCCGCAGAAAATACCCGCCGCCTCACCCACAACATAGCGGGGAAGAGGCCGCCGATTGGCGTAAAATACAGACTGGGCTATTCCCCCATTTAAAATTGCTAAACGCCATGTATCCCACTCGTTATAGGGCCAACTGTCCTTGGTGCGGTGGCATACCTACCCTAATTCACGTAACTTGGGAGTGCACTAAGCACCCTCATAGACCAAATACCAGTGACACAATGGAGCAGTGGGAGGCACAGCTCGCCCGCTCCGACCTGGCAAGACAAAAGTCTTTTATTAGCCAGGTCAGGCAGGCGGCAGAGGCCAGTGGGGCCCAGGACTGAGAGGCTCCGACCACCCCTCCTTAATATCTTTTCCATTACAATAAAGTTTCTATTAAAGTTTCTATTATTAGGCGGGACGAAGGCAGGCGTCTTATCTTGGATTACAGCATCACTAATACAGTTTACTGATGAAAACCTGAGCAAATGCCTTTTTTATCCCAATTCGACTTAACATAGACCGTGTATATTGTTCATTTGGCTTTCGTCCATTGAGGACTGAGTGGCTCTTGCAAGATCTAAAAAAATGACTTTCTTGTTTCTTAAATTGCATATGAGAATGTGCCCATGTAAGCATATTACAATGAATGCTACAGTGTGTCCAGAAATACACTTACACCCACCACACCATAATCTCATACACCTTCTATTTTTATTTTATTTTTGCAAAAACACAATACAAAAAAAACTGTGCATGAATCAGCTCGATAAATTTAATAAGGGATAACAATCCCAGAAGCTTACACTCTCATACACTCCCACAACAGAAAAATGTTGAATAAAAACATGCAAGCATGGAATATACACCGCACGCGCACTGTAAAAAAATCAGTAGCCAGGATGGAACAAACTTGAAAATCAGGCACACATCTGCACAGAAAACAGGGTATTATACAGGGTGCACAAAGATTTCAAAATATGCAAATGTCACGTAGCTGGACAGAACCATAGTAATGTTGTTTCCATCCCATCGTGATACTCAGATTATTTTTTACATTCCGCCTAATTACATTATTAGTCTTAATTAATTAATCAGCTTTTCAAATATATTTCAACTAAAAGTATCAATGAGAAAATTGTACAGCAACATGAAAGCGCAGTACACGCGAAGTACACAAATACACGCGAAGTGCCTCGAGCGGCCAGTAACGCGGCAATTTTGCGTGTGTTCGCGGGCTTCTTTGACGCTCGAAAAAACAGTTGTATGTAGCACGTATTGTACAACAGAAAGCTGTATCGGTAGTTTTTCATGTTGCTATACAATGTTCTCATTGACACGTTTCGTCTAATGATATTTGAGAAGTTGATTCTTAAATTGCATTAGGACTATTATCCAATTAGGCGAAATGGAAAAAAATATAATCTGAGGATCTCCAAGCCACGGCAAACACCATTTTCTTGGTTCTGACCAGTTACGTACCATTTGCATATTTTTAAACTTTGGGACAAGTTAACCGAAACACCCTGTATGTATATACCAGGCGCGTAGCCAGGGGGGGGGGGGGGGCTGTTGGGGCTTCAGCCCCCCCCCCCCCCCCCCCCCCCCCGAAATGTTTTCGTGCTGGCATGCACCGCCGACCAAAACTACCACCGACGCCGGCAATCATTCTGGATTTCCTCTACAATGTCGTTTTCATGCTCGAAAAGACATTTCGGCACGAACATTGCGAACTCGGGCTAGATTTCGTGACAATGCCCTTGCACCTGGAGTCACGCAACGCAAGGAGCCCCATCCGAGCACAATCTTTCAACGGTTTATCGATAGCGAGCGGGCGCGTTGCGGCATCTCGCAGCGGCCGCGGAATATACGGAGCGCATGGATTTCAATTACGAAACTTTATGGGTGTAAAGTTCTCATAAACTTTTGACGCGAAAGGTGCGCTGACATTTCCAAAGGCATGCTTGAAAATATTTTCAATTTTAGAACTTTATGGGGTTAATGTTCTTATAACTTGGGCCAAAATGCGCGCCCTTCTGTCCAAGCCGTTCCAGAAATGGAAGCACGCGCTCGCAATCTTCCACACACACGAAAATACTAAATATCACCGGGACTGTCATCTAGCAGCTCATACTTTTCTCGAAACATTTTCAGGAAGCGTGCCCAATGTGACTGATCAGCTGGACCAGGGCAGGCAAAGTAAAATATGAGAAAACAGAAGAAAGTAAACGGCCTATTATAGAGAATTTTTTTTTTTTTTTTTTGTGGGCGACAAGGTCTGGCTCTCCGTGGCCACAGGGACAGGGGCCCTATGTATTTAAGCAATGCCTCTGCGGAAAATACAGGCATTTTCAGAGTGCTTCTTTGCATGCCAGCTGATTGTGGAGATACATATCTGAAGAATCATTTGGAAAGTTGCCCCAGTAATGCCTCGTATTTAAGCCCAGACGCACAAAACCAAAAATTCGAAATTTGTGGTGACATTATCAAAGGAAGCCTAGATTCAAAAGCAGGCTGCTTCTCCATACTTCCTGACGAAACGACGGACATCGCTGGAATCGAACAGCCTACTGTTTCTGCAAGGTACCTAAACAAGTATGCCAACGACATCAAGGGAGTGTTTTAGATTTTAGCACCGGAATAGATTCCCATCTCTCATTGCGACAGCAGGTTCTATGTAAATGTGTAAATACTGCTGCAGCCTCTAGTCACCCTTCCAGTGACCACTGACAGCGCAGAGAGAATATCTTTTTAGCAAGAGTTTACTAAAAAACTACTTGCACTGTACAGTGTCTGTGGAACGCATGGTTAGGCTGGCGCTTCTATACACCCACAGAGAGGTTGGAATCAACGTGTCCGAAGTCATTGACCGCTTCGCTCAACTTTCCCGCCGAGAGAAGTTTGTCCTTTAGATAGCGAAGCAGCAAAAATCAATGCAAGTAAAAAGCACTGTTCCTTCCTTCAGGTTCATAAGTTCTTAATTATGAAAATGTATGACCGTTCATTAGCTTTTAAAACCGCAGAAATTTTCACCGTTTATTCTAGCAGTTGGCATCATGGTCACAATTATCACGTGAATACAAAAATTACGAGAATACCAATAACCAATTTTGACCGACCTTGCTCATTGAAAGCCCGGCACACGCGGCGTTCGGCAAAAACACACTCGGATATTGGGTAGTTCAACTTACCGCATCATCTGTGGCCTTCGTTTGTCCTTTTCTGTCATTTTCAGCTACCTGCTTTTATTTCTTTTTTGAAACGAAGGAACACCCTCCTTTAATTTTGGGTGCAGAATAATTGTTGGCGCTGTGCAGGCAGTTAAATTACACATTTTCGTACTGATTTATGCATTATTCCTCTATTATTCAACCCCCATGGCGATGTCGCGACCGCTGCATGGCCCAAGTACATAACACGATTTCTCGGATCATAGTTATGTTCTTGCCTAGATCATCTGTATTTCTGTGCGCAAAGTTACTATCTGTGACTGAGCAACATGTTTAGTTGTCTTATTTGACGCATTATATACACTGACGTTTGCCTAAATACGTAGATTTATTGGAGACTCATACGTATTTTTAAATATCTTATTGCGAGGTTTTCTGTATACAAGCAGTGAACTTTGTTTCCAGCGACTCTTTTCCCTTTAGCGAGTTGTATCTTCGCATTTGTATATTCCATTTTATCTTCTCATTTCTAATATATATTTTGTAGAACTCCCACTTTTTGTTTGTACTCACTGCTGCAAGTATTATCTCGGTGTTATTACAATACACGACGAGTTACAGCTGCTCCTGCGCAATCGATTGCAACGAGGGATAGCGTCATTGAGGTTTCTTCCTGGCCGTTGCGTATGTAGAAAAATGTAAACAAGGTTATTGAATGACAAAGATTCATCAAAATATTTGTCCTCAACTTATTCATTTCATGGCCTTTCCGTTTTTCATATAAGCTGCATGCACTGCTTTGCTGGTTTCGAACTGATATTGACCCTTTTCGCGGCGATCCCGTGGGCGCTGCCATAATTGATCACGTGGTGACGCGTCCATTGCTTGCCTCAACTGCCTCCGTTGCCTCCTTGTTTATAATGAAAATGTGACGCCGGCGCGGCTTAGAAAACCTCTCTTTTCAGAGATATCGTAGAGGGTGACTAGGTGGACTACACGAAGCTTTGATCACAGCTTCAGAGAACATGCAAAAGCGCTTTCGGAGCTGATTAAGCTATGTCCAAACGGCGCAAGTAGTGTACATGGTGCTTCTTCTAAAAGCGGGGCTAAATATGCATTCCAAGCTTTCCGATTATGAATTCAGTCAGCATTAGTGTGTTTTGCTCTTTGTTCTTTATCGGCAAATATTTTTAAGCAGTGGCTTGTCAGTTTATGACTCAGTGAAGTTCCTCGGTGCGGCCACTATCTGATTATTTTCTGCCTAATCACTCGCGGGTGTGCTCAGTTCCGAATCCGATAAATTTGTTCTTGCTGTGCACAAGGCTTGAAACGTAGCTGTTTTGTACATTGTAATACCTTGTAGCAAATATATATTACAGCTAGTAACTTGCTTACTCTTGTGGACCGTCACGAAACATTCAGCTTCGACCATTGGTGCGCCATAGGTGTAGTTCGTCATTTATTGTGTGTATACAGTGCGCATATATTCAACTGTGCGTCCATTCGCTTATTCTTGATACGTCGGCGATAGAGTGGGCGTAAGTTTTACTGCCATTCGGGACAGATGTGTATAGATAACGTGCGCGAAACTTACTATGACAGGAAGCGGCGCTACTCCCTTTGTCATTGTTTAACGATTGGTACTCACTTTTGCCGACGTTCTGGAGATGAAGCCCTTTCTTCGAAGGTTAGCGATATAAGGCTGGCGGAAGAGCAAATTTATGTATCCTCGCGGAAATCGGTACATCACGAAGTGCCGGTAACACGTTCTGACAGTTGCAGCAGCGGTCCGCGAACTTGGCCACACAGATTCATTCCATTCCTTAACATGCCAGTCACTATTTTTGCAGCCAACTACTGCACACGTCTTCAATCCACATTGTTCAATCTAGCATTATTGGAGCACAGTGTGTTAGCGAAAACTCAGTTGCATTTCCGACAGCTGATAGCACAGAAGCAAGGTAGAAGCGGCAATGGTTTCGTATGCGTGCGTGGTCGCTGAGGAGAGGTATGGCGCGCCGCCGTGAGCGCCATCTCGTTTCTCTAAAACAAACTGCTCCACGAAAAGGGTCAATAGTTCTAAAGTACATGTGATGTTTTCTTTACTTATGAATTAGACAAAAAATGTGGAAGCACTAATACCAGTTATTTCTGCCACAATTTTTGGGACATACGAATATATTCTTTTATGAAAACATACATATTTTAACGGAGAGTGCATAGCGTTCAATAATTCATTTGCAGCATCTATTATACAATGGAATGGGCAATGCAGTTATTATTCATGCATTTGACCCCTATAATAAATTCTATAAGGAGGAGGCCGCGCTGCAACCGGAGCCCCCCCCCCCCCCCCCCCCCCGAACAAAATTTCTGGCTACGCCACTGGTATATACAGTAGTATATACCTCTCGGAGCATGCCAATAACTTGTTAGTAGGACATTTGTGAAGCCTTCGTAAACAATTACATATATATAAACTTTTTACGTAAGCTGCAAATTAGGAAATCGAATTTTCGCGCTTTAGGTTATCTAACAGCTGCAGTTCACGAAACTGCAACATCTTTTTTCGTGTAGAGTTGCATATTTATAAACTTCGTCCTTCAACTCTTGGGAAACATACCAATTTTTGAGAATTTTAGCAAAGCGCTCCTGGCCTCAAATCGAAATTCTGCTTCCTAGAGTCACTAGAATTAAACTTTCTCTTTCGAATGCAACACATTTTATTCTAAGAGGTCCAGCAGTTTTCCCATAAAAGACTTTCTGGTTTTACATGTACTTGGATAGGAAAATCAAAGTTGGTCCAGGCGAGCATTTACTTGGCCAAGCAGTAAACCTAGGTTCCTGGATATCCTTGCAACATCACGGTACCTTGTAACATGATGCTGTAAGCCACGGAAACAAAAACAAACTAAGAAAAAATTCACAAATTTCCGTGGATCCGAACCAAGAATCCGGCGGTTTTGAACTCGGAGCTTTACTCTTGCTATAAGACCTCGTAGTACTTGTGGGGCGATAAGAAAAAGAGAAAAAAGCGTCATACGCTTTTCCTGAGTTCGCAAAGTGGATATGACCGATCTTAAGTAAAACAGCGGTTTGGCATTATATAAAGCATCCGGAAAAACACTTCTCTCACGGTTCACATCGAGTCTTCAAGGTATCCAAGGGTCAATTGTGCACTCAATACACTTCCTCGTCGTCTTCTCACTTCACAAAAAAAATATATGCTGATTTATAACTTTACTAAGCTCTACGAAATGCTTTTAACGGCTCCAATTAAAAGTAGCATAAAAACATAAAATATGTTCTGTATTTATTTTCCTCTTAACTCTATCCGTACCGCGCCCACTGGGCGTGGTTATTAGCACTCTATCGATGGTTTCAAAGGCTGCTTTCGAGACTTTCCGCACAACTCATGGACATACTGCGCTATCGGACGTGTAGGAGGAGAACTGTATGTTAGTTTTCCAAGCATTTCGTTAAAATTTATCGCAAAATCTTGATTTAACAATTTATATCTTTTTTATGACATACATCTCGTTAATAAAACTTTTATGCGTGAAAAGTACAGTCATTTTGCATTCTGTTTATGTATTACATTAAATATTGAGTGCAGTATTTCCTTCAGAAAAAAAAAGCATCTGCCGTAACATACAAAAAACACCTATTTTTCCCTGGGAAGGGAAGGGTTAAACCTAAGCAACAGAAGCTACAAATGAACAGCGCGCTTCATCCCTACCTTTCATTTTTGGTCCATGGTCACGTGGCTGGAAGATCAGCAAGGAAGTTTACGAAAGACGCACCACAGGTGAAAGTGAATGCTTGATGATGAATGCTAATTTGATGAATGTGCATTGGAACTCTTTTTATGCTTCCTAATTTGCTTTTATTTTCTAAACCGTGCGCCTTTTCGCAAATATTAGACTCTCTATAAATATAATATTTTAAGATTATTGCCATGAGTGCCACTTTTTCGCTCACTTTATCGTTTATCGTTAAACACCCCCTGTGTTTAACTACCGGTTTTTGGCTAATCCACGTAGAGTGACAATGAAACAGACTCAGCAGCCCCCAATCATAAAACCTAACGGATGCTCTTGTAGACGATGATAAAGGTTGTTCTTCGCTTACCGCTTTACATTATTTGTGTTCCAACCAAGAAATGTAATACTAGGATATTCCACTACAGTGTTGCGTTGGTAGCGATAAAAGAAAAGTTTTTTTTGTATTTTACATGGCAAGATCACAAAGTGGTTGTGTCATAAAAGGTGAGCTTGTGTCATAAATAAAGGTAGTGTCATGAGACGTGAAATCGCGTTTGTGACTGAAACTAAACTTTAAATGTATAGTGAAATTTGTAAATGTGCTACGCCATCAAAAGCAGCACGCACAAGAGTACTATCCAACTCCATCGTTTCGATGATTTACCACAGCTACATGATTTACCAACGCTACAGGTTGCCTCGGTGTTCAGGTCTGAGCTCCCCGAGTACGTGAAGCCTATACGCAGCGTCGGTGCCCGTTCAAGCCGGAGCCCCCATAATAATCCGCCATCGTCACAGTCCTCCTGTTTTTTCCGCAGTATAGAGGTGTACATCTTTCAAGGAGTCGTTTGCTCGTTTGTAGGACCGGGGTTACTACACAGGAGCTGCTTAGCGTAGTCGTCAAGTCGGGGATGTTGAGTCCAAGTACTTTTTTTTACTCTTCGTGAATTAAAGAAACGAATGTAATGCACAGCTTCTTCTGCACTATTTTTAAGCGCTACACGTAAGCTTTGCTATTTATTAACAACTTTAGCCAGCTGGTTTACTTTGTCCTGTTTGGTACAACAGTAAAGGAGTTATGGGGATGAAATATGCTGTTTCAAGGGAGAAATAGCGCTCAAACTTGCAGGCCACTGTGTCTCTTTTTCTTCAACTTCTGCACGTAACTGTTTATCCGCTCTTCTATAAAGGACAGGATATTTTGTCTGAGCATGCCAGAACTGACCAGACACTGTTGATAAAAAACACGGGCGAACATTTGCACATTTACTTTCGGCCTGTACATCATAGTGGCTAAATATGGAGAGCTACATGTTTCAATGCCAGCATTTTTACGTCTACAGGAATGTCGCTTTTCTAAAAGCACGAGGGTGCTTAATACCCAGCGCACGCCCAGTTAATGGAACTGCCTGCCTGACAGCCTTCTGTACGGATGGAGCGTAGTAGACGGGAGAAGGAAAGACCATAATAAAGTAACGCGCGCAAGTGTGCGCATTCATACACCGAAGACTTCCTCTCAGTTGCGGAGTACTAGAGGCATCTGCGCTCGCGCTTCACAAACAGGAACCGGGTCTGCATACATTCAATGCGCGGAGTTAGCTTAGAACCGGTTAATAACATTTCTTGCATAACCCTGGTTATGTCTCCTTGAAGTGAAAGAGCGACAGGAAATAGTCTGAGCATATATGGTGTGCTGAGCATGCTGCAAGCTTACATTGATTTATTACAGCGTTGGAAACCTCGTTGAACAGGCTGCATGTTATTCGGACTTCTGAAAGTGGCGTTTTCGTGGAATGCGCAAGTTAGCTAGGTCTGAAGGTCACCTCGCCTTTCACATGCACAGAGCCCACAATGAACACTCAGAATGAGTCACCAAATTCCACAGACAGACGGAAAGACAGAAATGAACTTTATTTGGTCCTGAGGAACTACATGGGGACCCCCTGTGGGAAGTCCGTAGTAGTCGCTGGCCGCGTCCACGTAGGGGCAGGAAGACCCTGGTCCTCCGCCCTTTCGCAGGCCCTCTGGACAGCCTGGAGTTGGACTGAGAGTACGCTGCTTTTGAGGGTATTGTTCCAGTCCGTTTCTTTGTTTAACAGTGCGTTACGTAACGCAGGGCATTGCCAGAGCATGTGAGCCAATGTACAGAAATGCACACCACAATCTAGACAGTGTGGTTCTATATTTGGGGCGATGTGACTTAGAAAGCCTCTCTAACGAAAGGACCCCGTTTGGAGCATTGTAAATGTCGACGATTGAGACCTGTTAAGCTCAGGATGAGGTAGTGGAAAAACTCCTCCGCTCTAACTGGTAGTGAGAAACTATTTCGTGGAAAGTAAGTAATTGGTCGCTGTGCTTAATTTAGTCCGGCCCCCCAAAAGGTTCCATACCGCCGCGGCGGGTAAGATCTAGCGCACGGTTATGAGCAAGCTCATTGGTGTTCGGGAGATTTATAAGAATATTCGGACCCATGTGGGCTGGAAACCACGTAATGGAGTGAAAACCAGTAACCTACCTATTTCTGAGGATGGCCGCCGCCTCTCGGGAGATGGAACCCGATGCAAAGGCACGCATGACCGCACATATATATGGCTGCACGTGCTGCTGCTCTGTGTATATATTGGGACGCACAGGGTCACTCATTGCCAAAGCTGTGGCTATCTGTTCTGCAACGTCAATGGATATGAATGGCACAAGCGAATTTTTTATGTGTGTGCTGGATGCGAGTGGCTCTTCTCATGGCGTTTCCACTGAATGCAAGACATTTCCTTGCTCTATCATTCTCTATAATTCAACGGCATTTTAGCTTTATGAACACATTCTTATCAGCTTACCATCCTATTGCTATGCATTTCTGGCGAGTTCAACCTACATTTCTGTAACGACTAGCCCTCCACTATCAGGCTATTTTCGTGGGTCAATCCCAAAAATAGGATATTCTAATAATGTGTGACGCTCCCGGAGCTAGTGCAGTCTATGTACCACTATGAATGCCCAGAAGACAGTGCAGCCTAGAAATGTTGGCCGTTCCCTGTTGTATGTGCTGCTGAATATGTGCCGTTTTTCAATGACCCTTTTTGACGTGAACTTGTGTGTGAGGAGCGTTCATTAATGATTTCCCTTGGGCCCCTTCTATTTATCGCATGATGCTGAAACTGCGCGTGTGTAATGATATGTCTCTATATTACTTGCCCTGAATTGATGAGAGCCTTTCATTTATTGGCGCTGAAGTGATGAGAGATGTCATAATGGATCTAATGCAATACACAACAGTAATGAAGTTACCTTACTTGAAATGCCCCACACCATTTTTTTTTCATGTTGTTCTACAAATTTTTCTTGACACTTTTCATCTAAATATAATATTCGAGAAGTTGAT